>NC_056729.1:797196825-797254325 GCF_019279795.1 Protopterus annectens
AGCCTGAGTGTGTTGGCTTTCGCCGCCCCATTGTTTAATTAACTGAGCCTCTGTCAAGTAGAGCCAATGAAGTGATCCCAGGGGTGTATTTTCTGTTACCCATCCACTCGTCAAGGTTTCTCTTGAAGAGTATTAGTGAGGGGCTCTGCCTAATGTAGTTAGGAATTTTGTTCCAAAGCATGGGGAGTCTCTGTGACAGGAATCTATCCCTCCAGCATGTTCTATTTATTGTTGTGGTGAGGTTTAGCTCACTAGAGCGCGTGGCTCACAGTGACTTGGATTTCTTTAGGTGGAGCATGTCCATCAATTTTGAGTTGGACATGGCTTTGTAAGTCAGGCAGAGATCACCTCTGAGTAAGCGATATGCCACTGAGGACAGCCGGAGTTTTTTCAGTTGGGCTGCATAGGACATATGTTTGAGGCCATTAATCCTCTTGGTGAGGTGCTTTTGTGGTCATTCCAGCTGTTGGAAGTGTCTTGTGAGGTACATCCCAAATGGGGCATTGTACTCTATGATGGGTCTGATGAGTGACGAGTAGGGGGGCACTATAACCTCTTTATTTATAGATGCGAACCCTTTAGTAATTAGATGGGCCACATAGAAGGATTTCCTAACTACTTTGGCAATATGATTGTCAAAGGAGAGATTACTATCTACCTGGGTCCCCAGATCTCTTATTACCTCTTCTGTATTAAGGGGGCTGCCACTTATGTGGTAATTTGTGGGTGTTTTGTTTTTCCCAAACGGGATAACTATGCATTTTTTGGCATTTAGCTTGAGGCCATGAGTTTGACACCAGGTGTCTGTCTCAATTAGGCCTTTTTGAAGGATGTCCGTGTCAGCTGGAGAGTCAATTATGGCTCCCAGTTTGCAGTCATCAGTGAACTTGGTTAGCCATAGTCCTCCTGTGTTTGCCTGTACTTCTGAGAAGTATATGCCGAACAGTAGGTGTCCCAGGACCGAGCCTTTGGGGACACCACTTGTGACTGGTTTAGAGTCAGACCTTGAGCCCACTATTCTTACTGTGTGAGTTCTGTCTGTAAACCAGTTGGAAACCCATCTTGTGATATAAGAGTTTATGTTCAGGCTGGTGAGTTTTTCTATAATACCCGAGTGAGGAATGGTGTCATATGCCTTGGCGAGATCAAGGTAGGCTGTGTGAACCACCTTTCCCTCATCTATGGCCTTGGTGACTGTCTCAAAGAAGTCAATCAGGTTTAGTAGGCATGATCTGCCCTTAGCAAAGCCGAACTGGGTCGGGTTAAGTGTTCGGAGGTTCCCAATGTCTTTGTTAATGAGTTTCATGATGATGCGCACCATAGCCTTGCAGACCATGCTAGTCAGGCTTGTGGGGCAATAGTTACCAGGGTCAGTTGTGGCCCCTCCTTTGTGGAGCAGAATACCTGTTACTGTTTGCCATTCTATGGGCACGTAGCCTGTGGAGAGTCTGATGTTGAACAGTGTGTTTAGGTGGGGGATTAGTTTGTTCTGTAGTTCGTGCATGACACAGCCTGGGACACCATCTGGCCCCCATTGATGCTGTGTTTTTGGCTTTCAAAAGGGCTGTTTTTACCTGTGCTTCTGTGATTTCTGGGACACTACACTTTTCCGGTATTGTTGTGGGCCCTTTTGAAGGTGAGAGGGAGGTGAAGTTTGCACTGAATCTATCTGCCAGGATGTTGGCAATATCAGTAGGTTCAATATATTTTGTGCTATTTTGCACTAGCTCAGAGCATATCTGCGAGTTGCCACTTAGATTCTTGATAGCTAAAGAAAGCTTTGTGGTTATCTTTTGAATCCGTGGCTATTTTTTCTTTTGAAGTTAGCCTTGGATGATTTTAATGGGGACCTTAGTTTCATACTGATACTGATCAGGGATGTCTTTCCTTCTTGGGATTTGCTTTTTTTCTGAACTAGTTTCCTCCTTTTGTTGTATAACCTGTTTATGGCAGGGGTCTACCAGACTGGTTACATTCTCTTAGGGGAGTGAGTCTTTGTTTTGCTAGGGATGGCATGATCCATGCATCCTTGTAGGTGCTCATAGAGTGCAATTGTAAATGATTCTGCATCTTGGGCAGTGTTATCCTTTAGCGTGGGGGCTGGGAAACTTACCACCTCTGCCTTAAGTAAGGTGAAGTTTGCTTTAGAAAAGTTTTTCACTGTGATTTCCTTGGTTGGGGGTGGTGGTGGGGTGTGGACATCTAGAGTGATTAGTTTATGGTTTGATCCAACCAGTGACGGTTGACCTCCGGTGTGGAACACCTGTCGCCCATGTTGGTGATGACCAAGTCCAATATGTTGTGGTCTTTTGTAGGGGAGTTTACCAGATGATCCATGGCATTTGAGTTGATAAATTCCAGGAAGTGCTGAGCCTGGGAGTTTGTACTCAAGTAGTTTTCCCAGTTAATGGTAGGGTAATTGAAATTGCCCATTATCAGGGTGCTTGGTAGGACTGTCATGTTTTCCAGTGTCTCCAGAAAGGCAGAGTGGTGCTCCTGGGTCATGGAGGGTGATCTGTAGCAGGCCACAATTTGCAGTGCAGATTTGCCCGATGTTAGTTGCACATGGGTGATCTCAGAGGTATCATGCTGCGCCACTAACCTGGAGGTGTGGGTATCCTTGATGAATATGGATACATCCCCTCCTTTTGTGTTTCGGTTTGTGTTCTGTGGCCAAAATGTGTGGTATGAGTTGTAGCCCAATAGTGCTGGGGTGCTCTCAGGAGCCTTGAACCAAGTTTCAGTTACTGCACAGATGTCGACATTCTCCAAACTTAGGAGTGCTTCGAGCACATGCATTTTGAGATTTAAACTCCTGGTGTTGAGTAGCATAACCCTCATTTTTTTTACTTGTGCTGTTTATGGAGGTGGTTTGAATTTTGAGCCTTGCCTAAAAAAGGCACTATGGGGGCAGCAAGAGCCTTGGCCAGTATTCGAAAGCCAAGGTGTGACAGGTGCAAGCAATCTCTTGTGAAGCAATGCGGCTTGTCGGGCATGTCATCTCAGGCTGACAGACACTGGATCCCCTTTGAATGACACCAGAAGCTTAGCCAATTGTTGAAATCGATCATTTTTTCTTTATACTAAGGTATCATTCTTGGTGAGGGCAGCATGCTACTCAGGGTCAGGGTCATACCCGCCTGGGCTACATGATCACAGAGCTCTTCCATGTCTCTTTTCATGTAGTCCCTGGAGGTACAGCTCAGGTCATTCACACCAACATGAACAATGACAGAGTCATATTTGTACTTGTTCTGGAGTGACCTGAGTGCTTGTGTTATGTGGCAGATTCTGGCTCCTGACAGGCAGCTAACAGTAACCTTCTGCTTGTCCAGCCTAGTGAGTGGGACTTCAGTGTGCCAGACTATAGAGTCACCTGTGTTAAATATGTTATTTCACCTTAAGGGCTGTGATTGTGCGGCACATTGATTATGTGTTTTATGTGTTGTCTGGTTTGTGACGGGAGGTGCAGGTTTTTTGGGTGTCTGCTTTTGAGCTCTCTGATGCTTTTGCAGGTTTTTATTTAGAGCCTCCAAGTAGGATTTTGTGTATTTATGTGTATTTTTTGCTAGTGCTGGTTTAGCAGGTCTATGTGAGGCTGGAGGTGTGGTGCAAGTGTTAACCTTCTCCTCATAACTGTCTGTTCCAGTCTTGGGTGGAGAGACCTTAGCCTCCAGTTTGGCTGTATAATTGCATCTCTCGCATATGTTAGTGTTTTGTGGTAGGAGGAGAGGGCTGTCTGTGTACATGAGGCAGTTGTAACATTGCCTCAGAATACCCAGGTTCACCAGCTGGACTGGAGAGTACACCTGAAGTTGCCCTATGGTCATGCCTGAATAGTAGGGTGAGTTGCTTATTCGCTTTGTTGGTGAGGGGTGGATAAAGAGCCTTGCCCTGCTGGGCAATCAAGTGTTGGGGTATATTAGTGCTTGCTATTAGGTCTGAGCAAGTGCTGGACTGTAGGATGCTTTTTGAGTGCTTAGGTTAAAAGTTAGACTAGTTTCAAGTGAAAAACTGAAGAGGAGACTTAGTGGAGCCAGGAATAATTTAGCCCTAGCTAACTGGTGCTGCCCGGTGCACAAAATCGTGCAAACACGTTTTTTAAACTACTACCTTCTGGGCTGGAACCACTCCTCCAGGGACAGATGGCTGCTCAAAGTTCCCCCCTCTCACAGGTGAACAGAGATACTTCCCTCTATCCAAGTAAGGTATAGGCAACTCAGAAACTTGTAACACAGCCCTAAATTCAGCAATAGTCTGAAAACTGGACTATACTAGCTTAGAAAGGCGGGAAACAAGAAATTTTTTTTGTTTTTTGTTTTTTTTTTATTTATTTATTTATTTTTTTTGAAAAGATAAGGCAAAAACAGTAAAAAGTACACTTAAAACAGCTTTAAACGACTACAAGTGATCCAAAAAGGCTATTGCATTTTAGTGTGTAGCCTACAACAGTTAAACAATTTATTTAAACAAAAAACAACTTTTTAAAAGTGCAGGCAGTCAGATAAGTAAAATATGTGAAAAAAAAACAAGTTTTTAAATCACAGTAAGTGCTGGAAAATCAGCGTTTAGGTGGAAAACAGTTAAGTACAGCAAGAAAATACAGAAAACTGATAATCACTCCAAAGTCTCTCTTTTAAGCTAGAAGGCTTGTATCAGTTTAAGGCTTTCTAGTGCTTTCCAGTAGGTTAGTTACAGGAAAGATGAGAAACAAATGCAGATGTGGTCTTTTAAACCAGAAAGTTGAAAGAGATGGACATCTTCTCGAATTATCAGTAAACTACAATTCCTGGGTCAAGAACCACTCCTCTTGTGGTAGACAGGCTACCTAGTACTTACCACTCCCACTGATAAGCTAGAAGGCTCCACTCCAACACAAAGGCTTGGGGGGTTCAGAAGCTTACAAACAGTCCTGGATACAGCAAATCTGTACCTGGACGAGACTAGCTATGGGAAAGGTGGGGATCAAGCGCAAACATGGCTTTAAAACCAGAAAGTTGAGAGAGATGGAAAAACTGCCCAAACGCCCAATAAACTACAATTTATGGGCCAGAACCACCCCTTTTGTGGTAGATAGGCTACCTAGTGCTTACCACTCCCACTGACTTGCTATTAACTCACCTTTATCCTGCACATGTCTTAATCATTCTTCTACTACCCTACCTCTGCTTGCTTCCTATTGTGAATGCTTTATTGTGCAGACCATGAAAAATGTAAGGGTAATGTACCATAAAGATGAACAGAAATGACCCATAAACAAAAATACTTTAATCTCTCTCCCTGTCTTTCACTCCCACCTCCTTTATTATCACTCTTTGTCCTTAATATTTGCATGATGCTTGGCATCAAGCAGCAATTTTAACTGCTGCTGAATGACAGGTCATGTCTTAGAGCAAAAGTTAGTGAGTTTTTGCCTTCAGCCACATTAGACTCTGCCTATTGCTGTAATATGTATGCTTAGCCTCACTTAACTGCAGTAAGACATACTTATGCCACTATGGGGAGACAGTTATTATCATATGTTGAACAGGCTAAAGGATTGAATGTATAGCATGCGCGATTTGTTAATTGGCATTAATGTTGTGTAGTGTGCCGATTGCATCATACTGTTTTCATTCTCTTTTCAACTGCTTGTGTTTTAGCTCGTACCATTTGCCATCTTTTGTGGTGTGGTCAGATAATGATCACATCTGTAGAATGTTAAAACATATTGGCAAGTGCCTGAATCCTGCATCATGTGTAAAATTAAAGACATTATCATTGTCTATCAATTTTGGACCTGGTAAATTATGGATACATATGTTATTCCATCATCAGTATGTGTCTTGGTCCTTCTATGTATTCCACAGTCACACCCTTCCTGTTCATACCTTCCAAGCTGTAAGTGCAAAACATCTTGCCAAACCAAATATTCATGGGCTGACAATAAAATAACATTAGGCACATTTTAAAGCAATTGTTCCTAAAATCTTATTAGGTGGTAAAATTAAATCTTTAGCATTACCATGCAATTTCTGAAGTACATGAAGTCTGGCATATACATGTGTGCTGTCATGTTGGGATGTATTATTCAGTGATGTGATAGAAATGAATCCAATTGCATAAGGAGCACTACATCATGCCTTAAATATGTGGGCAGTCATTAAATATGATGGCAATGTAAGTATGCCCCTGTATTATCCATATAATGAATACTTTACAGCAATGATCATGATGAGTAAGTGATGCTACAGAAAAACATTAACATGACATACATCTACTATGGAATGGCTCATAATTCGATCGTTCTATATATCTATACTCTTTATTTGGTCAAAGCTTGCCATAGAGCACCATAAATCACTGCTAGTTCCTGTTATAAGTTCAAAACCTCAAAAAATGGATGAACTAATACTTTGCCATTGTTTGCACAAATTAGCTTGTCAACAGTGCACTTAAAGAATCAGTTTTGACAAAAATAAAAAAAACATCACTGCATTGTATTACTGTTGTATATTTTAATGGATTTTTGTACTCAAAACTCCGGGTGGGAGGTTGGCATAATGGTTAAGGTGTTTGCCTTACAGAAACAAGGTGCAGGGTTTGATTCTCATTTCGGATACTTGGCTAGGCTTAAAATGGCCAACAAGTGCAGTTAGCCTAGCATTAATCTATGAACCTATGAACATGAGGAGTTCACTGTGATGCTGTTTAATCATTATATACTATAAATTATATTTGTACTCCCAACACATTAGACTTGAAAGTGATATACAATGGTATTGGACCTTCAGACACATACTTGCTGAGTGGTATGAAGTAGTTTTGTTTCTTATGTTTGACTTGTATGTTTTGTATTTACATTGCATATTACACTAATGTTAGGAAACGTTGGCGATGACACACCAAGTAATGGATATTTGAGTGCAAGGATCCTGAACTGAACTGTCCAGAATACTTTGAACAGCTGTGGTTACCATCCATCATATACTTGCTCAATACAGCATAATGTGAAACAGCATATCATTCACACTACCACAATGTCCATGAATTAAATTATATATGAGTAATCTGATCAGTGTGTAATGATTTGTCAGCAACACATTGCTGTTTTCTCTGCTTATAATTTTCACCCAAACATGTGATGTAAACTATTTAGTCAGCAACACACCAATGATGCCATCCTTTCATACATGCTTTATCTCCCATTTATAGTCAGACGTCTGTGGTGTTTGCTGTAAATTGAATTAGCTTTATAGTGTGCAATTAAGTAGGTGCTTGAATCCATCAATTACTCCCTTAACTCACTTGTATCAGTATGTGTGTGTGATTCTAGATCTAGGTAAGAATAGTTTTTCCCACAGATCAGATCTGTAAATATACATGGGGAGAAGGTTTTCCCATAACTTTTAGCAGACACACACAGATCTTCCTACAAAACAATGATGATGTAATTCTTCCAAATGTGCTCTCTCATACTTTTGCAGTCAGACTTCTCCTGTGGCACTTGCAGTTGATTCAATGTACTATAGCTTCTGGACTTATTTAGGTAGGTGTTCAAATCTAACAATGACTTACCTGTATCAGTGACTGTAAAGATATGTATGAATGGCTTCACCCACATAGATCTGATGTGCTGATTTACACAAGGCAAGTATTCTCCCACCACTATCAGGCCATTTTAGCTCAGACATCTGCTTTGTTAAACACTGATGAGGGCATCTTTTGAAATTCGCTTTATCTCACCGTTGTAGTGAGACTTTTTCTGTGATGCTGGAGTTTGATACAGGACTCTTTAGCTTGTGGACACACAAGCAGGTGTTTGAATCTGACACTATATATTGTGAGTGTGTGTTACTCCAGCTTCAGGGATGGCTGGGTTATCCAACACAAATGCTGTGTACACCTCCACACACTATCTTTTCTTTCACTTTTAAGCCACACATATGCCTTGCAGCACAATGATGATGTCATGCCTTCAAATATGTTCTGTCTCACATTTTATTAAGACTTCACTTGTGGCACATGTAGTTAATACACAGTTCTCTATACTGTGGATTTGCCTAGGCAACTGTTCAAATCAAGTAAAAGCAAACAAAATGTGAGTGTAGTGAAATGAAACACTGTCTTATCAACTTTCCCACAAACTCTTTCTTATAACGTAGGTCTTCAACACATTGATGATTCCATCCCATTCAAACAAGTGTTTTCAGTCCCCTTTGGGAAGACTTGTCCTATGGCACATGCAGTTAATACTGACTTCTATTGCATATGGAGTGAGATAGGCAGATTTTAAACTTTGGTAAAGTACATGTGCCAACAATAATGACACACAAATGTGGGTTATCCAACAACTGATGATATGGCTATGTGATCAAAAACATAGCTAACAACATTTGATCCGTACAAATACATTTTAGTGGATAAATTACCATTTAAACCTGTGTTTAGTTTAGACCTTGAAGTGTGTTGTGTGTCCTTTCTAACATCTGTACAATAAACTGCCTCTTGTGGCAGACACAGGTAAGACACAGTTCTTTAGAGTGTAGAGCTTGATAGGCTGGGATTTGATCTGTTAATGTATGCCTGCCAGACAATTATGATGAACAGAAGTGGCTTTCCCCAAACAATGGTGATATGGCACAGTAACAGGTGAACATTGTTGGTGCCTCAGACTCCATTTTAGGGGAGCCATAACCATTCCAACATATTACTGAAGTAATCCCTTCAAATGTGTGTTTCATGATGCATCAAATATGATCATTTCTGTGGCATCAATGTTTGATATAGAGCTCTCTAAGGTATGATCTCAGGCAAGTCTGAGTCTAGCAAGTTGTGATTACTAAGTATGTCAGAAAATGCTTACAGGCAGGGTTACTTTCGCAAAAAGGAATGATAGTTATTATATGAACATTTATGTATGCCTCTTATTATTTGGCTAAGGGCAAGAATAACTTAACCATTAATTCTTAATATGTGTCATGTTGTGAAGTGGTCACACAATGTGATTGGACTGTGTTATTTTACTTTCTTGTGGTTTTGTCATGGGTAGGTGATGTTACTGTATTAATAAGTGTTCTTTCTTATGAACATGCCTCATATAATGATGAAGCAGATGTGTGCCATTCAGTTCAAAGCAGATTAAGTAATCAGTGTTATGAGATAGTTATTATCATTTATTTTTATTTCTCAAAACTTGATAGAATTAGACTCTGGCAGCTTAGCTCTACCAATGAATGCATAATGGAGTTAGTGACCTACGCAAGGAGAATCACAACAGTTATTCAAGCCAGTGTACAGTTGTATATGAAATGTAAATTTTCAACAGTTCACTGACTAACAGATGTTAATGTTTCATCTGTTTGTGAGTTATGTTTGTATGCTGGCATATAGGTATTATAACTAATGTGTTCGCCAAGGCTCACTTCAGGGCAAAATGTGACATACAGCATGATGCTATATTACATTCAGATGTGTTGTTTGACTGAGATTTGTATTCAACATGTATTGTTTGGCAGTTACAGGAGGAAAGACATGCGTAATTTGATGACTGCACTCATAAAAATGTGTTATACTCAAATAATTTTTAAATGGCAGATGATACATTTCCCCTGTAGCTGATGTCATTTTACAATACTGCTGGCAAGTAAGTTGTTTTGGGCCCAGTCTTCTATGGGATAAATATCCATTTGTGGTCGTTCTGTCATACATAAGTACATCATACGCATAGTCATTATACACACAATCCAGTTGTCAAGGGTGTGACTACTCACAAGTTTTGCCTTGATTAAGGAGCATGTCACTATATGTCACAAGACCATGCCCCTCATTTTGCAACTATGATCATCTCACATCTGTTATAGTTACACATCTCTAAGTATGGATGGCAGCACACTCTACTACAGATAAACTGGTAAAAGTGACAGTTCTTTATATGTGTCAGGTCATTCTGGATTGTAGTGCATTCATTCATTTCATCTATGAACAGTCTTACTTTCTATCATTTACAACATGCAGGTTGCTATCACATCTCTTTGATTCTGGAATTATATTGTTAGAATGATTTTACAGGTTCCAGTGATTCATCACAATATGTTCTCAGTTTTACATATGTTTACATTACCTTTACAGCTTAATTATTGTTTGCTTCATACATATAAGACAAAGAAAGGATTAAAATTCTTCAGCCTGCATGTGTGTTCAAAAATAACTTCATTTCTATGTAAATTATTGCCTTTGTTTACTTTCACAATATACATGACAACGGCATTGAAGTTCTATAACTGTGCACTACATGCATTATCTGCACTCTCCACTACCGTATCTACTTTTCTTGGCAACTGTTTTCACACCTCAATTGTACCAATTATTTATGAACTACACAGACTTTGTTACCCTGTAGCTGTGTCCCTCTGATATCATTTTGTCAAAATTACAGTTTTCAAATCATGTAGATGTGTTCCTGAGTGGGCATGATTACTTCTATCGTGATGAATAATTCTAATTAGTGGTTTCTACAGTAATCTATTGGTATATAGATACACTTTTATCTTTAAGCTCCCACTTCTGCTAAATTTATGTACTTCAATTTTATCTTGCTTTGTACTGTACCATCTGTCTGTGTTTGCTGACTGAGACTAAGCATAAGTACAACCCGTTGTTTATACCATGTGCTTGAGCCTATCTGCACCTCAGCATGGCTTCTAGCAGGTGTTATGGCTATGAACAGGTGCTGCTCAATAGGTATGGTTGCTTAAGGACTTACATGCTCATCTAGCCCTGCTGCTCATCATGCAAAGATGACCAAGCAAGTAGGTGTAGTGTGACATGTACAAGCTTGTTAATGAATCGCCGTATGTGTATAGAGTGTAACATATTGTGGATCAGAGAATGGCCATCACAGTGATGAGCGCATAGTGCAGTAGTACAGGTGTTTGTAAATATGTATAGTTTTAAACAGTAATCATGAAAGAAAATACTAGAATCAGAGTGAGAAACGTTGCCTTATTCTTGAAAAAGCAAGCAAGATGTCATAAATAGGAGTTGTAAGTACCAATTAATGCCTATGACTTGAGTAATAGAATCATAATATGTGATACATGTGGAGGAGATAGAGGTTTCTAGCTTGACTAGACAGAGGGTAGGTAGTCTAAAATAAGCAAGGGCAGAGTGAGACAAAAGCGTATGAAAGGTGACTACAACATGGTGCTGCAGCAAGAGAGGTGAGGTGTGACTTAATAATGCTGAGACTCATGGGATGTAGCAGAAGATTGTGCCTGGTACCCAATAAAAAGGAAAGGAGTGTTTAAGAAGTATGTAGGTAAAGACTCCCAGAAACTAATAAAGAAGTGGTAGAAGATGTAGACTGAAAGTGAGTAAATGGAACCAGGGAATGCTATATAATGGGAAACAAAAAAAAAAAAGGATGAGCCATTTATAGATAAAAAACAAGTTAGCAGAAAAACATGTAGTGTGTTGTTTCTTTAAGGGATAGACTGTTCAGGAAAGATAAGTGATACTGAGATGTTTTGAGTGAAACAGGAGGTGGGACTAGTTAGTTACAACCATACTGAGCCGAGAGACAGCTGAAGATGGGGGCTGCCAATAGCAGCCAAGTGGAAGCCAATCGATGCATGCATGTGGACAGAGGACAGCTGGGTAATTATGGTACTGAACCAAAAGAGAAACAAGGCAGAAAAGCATCTAATTATTTGAGTTCAGTATTTGTAAAGGAGGGCATAAAAAGTCCTAAAACAAAAGAAATAATTGACAATAGTGCCTACAGATAGTTTGAATGAGCTGCTGAATGTAAAGCATTACAAAGCATTAGGCAATAGTTAGGATAAACAAAGGTAAACAAAGAATTAAAAACTGGCTGATTGCAAATAAGGCAGTACATTAGATTTTATCATCAGTAAACTTTAATAAAATGGTATGCTGTCCAAGAAATGGAAAATGTTAAATTTGATTTCATATCCAGGTAAGAGGCAGTTATCATTTTAACTAATCTGCTTTCATTGTTTGGAAAAGCGATGCCATTACTTGTGGATGATATAATTGTGTGTGCACAGATGCATCTGTGCTTGGACTCAAAAGTGGCATATATTCACAGCATAACTATTATACTTTTTACTTTGGACCTAGCTTTAGGGGTTTAATAGAAATATTGTTTGAATATTGCTACTTTGCCAACATTTTCAAAGATTTATAACTACTATATTACATAAAAATATTGACACTCAAACAACATTAACAAGTTCTTAGAACTATTCAGTATAAAAATTGAAATATAACTGTTTTTAAGGACAGACACTTTCTGTGACTGAGCAGTCTGACAAAGAGTATCGGAAAAATATATTGATGTTCACAATTAAGGAACAGAGGAGAATAACTAGTCTACAACAGGATCATATATATATATATATATATATATATATATATATATGTATATATATGTGTGTATATATATATATATATATATATATATATATATATATATATATGTATATATATGTATATGTGTGTGTATATATATATATATATATATATATATATATATATATATATATATATATATATATATATATACACATACACACACACACACACACACACACACACACACACACACACACACACACACACACATATCCTTACCTTTCCTGGTAATGACCAAAAGGTGACAGAAGTAGTCAATTTTCACATTTATTGGGAAACACATATAAATGCCTTTAGTACTTAGGCACAGGTTCTCTCAGCTCTCAATAAAAGTAAAAACCCTTCATCCATGGCCCCAGAAAATATACCAGGTTGCCTGATCATCAGTGTCAAATATGCCTATATGAACCTCTTCATAACCTCTGTAATCATCTGGTTACATTCCTGAAGCCTAGAAAATAGCCATTGTAATGTCATTACATGAGGGTGGCCCATCTAAAGACCCAGCAGTCTCAATAGCCTAATTTGTAAAGCTATGAAACATATTATCTCAAACCTCATTAATCTAAACAATGGAAATCTATTAACCCTGGGCCCTCATCAATTTGGCTTTGTCAGCAGAAGGTTCCCACCTCTTTAACCTCATTAAATTCTTTGAAAAATAACCAAAGTAGTAAATGAAGCAGTGGATAGTGATTATGAATCACATACATCTCAACCTGGCCATGGCCATTTCCACTATTCCTCATGCTGGAATTATTGGCAGATTTGTAAATCTGAATATAAATTCTTATGTTGAACAATGGGTAGCTAACTGGTTGTCTGACATATCTCATGTGGATGGAGTCATGGATATGAAAATTTTTACCAGTGGTCTACCACAGGGCACAGAGCTTGGCCCTTTCCTATTTGGCATCTATTTTTCAGACCTTCATACTGACACTCATGGCCTGTGGTTAATTATGTTTGCAGATGAGTCCAAAGCATGTGTGGTTATTTGATATTCCACTCACTCAAATCTGCTTTAACATAGTGTAGATTATGTTAACAACTGGGGCAAGATTAGTAGTCTAATATAAAAGGAAAACAATAAATAAATAAATTGAAAACTATTTCATTTTGGAAAATAAAACATTTTCACTAACCATTTAGATAACACAGCCTTTCATTCCGATACTTTTGTAAGTGATTTAGGCACTGTTGTTGGTAATTCCTTATCATTTGACCATTGCATATCTGCAGTAGTTCAGAAAGCCTATCCTGCTCACCTTATTTCCAAAGGAATTTCGAATAAATCCAATAAAGTCATATTTCCCCTTTACTCATATATTATCTAATGCATTATTGAATATAATACACCTTTTGTCATGTATTTGTCTGAACATATCAATCACTTTGAGAGATCCTAAGAGATTCATAATTGAAAAGATCACTAGCCACAAGAATCTTCATAATCACTACAGCTGACATCCCTCTTTCTGTATTCAGTCTGTTATAGATACCTCCACAGAGATTTCATTGAAAGGTCCAACCATCTTGATGACCTCCTATTTCTCACAGAAAAAATTGCACCTCAAATACCTGGTTAAAGATATTAAACCTTCATTAGCAGATGAAAAATGTAATGCATTTCATTTTGGTAAATAAAACATTTTCACTTACCATGTAGGTAATACACCCCTTCAATCAGATACTTTTGAAAGTGATTTACATAACTGATTTATATAAAGTTGATGAGATAAATTCATATTACAATGTGTCTCTCACCTCTTAAACTTCTACCGCATGTCAAGCATAGTAGCACCCTTGCCACGTTCAATATAAATACAGATAATTTGATGGGCAGCTTCAAATTCTCTAATAGTCTGTTTCACCTTGAACTCCTTGATGGTGAAGGAAACTTTTGACTAGGGTTTTTTACTGCATTTATAATGGTCTGCAGACTGATTGCCTTTTACTTATCTATGAACACACAAACAAAGCAGCATAGCAATAAAATGTGACCATGAAATATAATAATAAGTGCAATTTTGTATATTCTCAATATTGTGCTTTCTATGGGAAAAAAATGAAAAAGCCATTTTCACATATTTTGCTCTTGCTGCTTCTTTTTTTTTTTTTTTTTTTTTTTACAATTAAAATTCACCCCCATAATCAAAAACACTTTAGATAAGAATGATGCATAGGGTCTGTGAGCTGGTTATGACTTTTATTGGTGCATAAATGATTTTTAACAAATCTCGCACAAGAGTAATAAATACATTTGATACTCATTGGATTGGTCCACAGGTAGTATATCAAGTTTCGACATAATCGTTAAAAATAATGCATATTCTATACTGCACAAAAGTAGTCATGGAAATATTGTTCTAATTTGTTTCTTTTGTATTACCATATGTGTACTCATGTTACTACTTAAAAAAATGTCATGTTTAATAAAGTCGGTTTTCAAAAAAAATAACTTTGCAAGAGTATTCATGATAAAATGATTAGCAGATGCCAACAACTGAAAGAGGAGTACATTGCATATCACATATTAGGATTCTCAGACCAGTCACTTTCAGTACTTATTCAAGCGACCTCACAAGGGGGCTGAAGGGAAAATATGCATTACTTTAGTAATATACAAGTATGCAAAAGAATCCAACGGTGTTGGTGTAGATTAATAAATCCTTGACTATGACCCAACCAAGCCAGGTTTGATAAGTAGCAAAAGATAAGTCCCCACTACTAAAGCTGACTCAGAACAAAGTACAAACTAGGCAAAAAGGTACTGAATTTACCACCACGATTAAAATGTTCCAACTTTAATAAACAAAGTTAAAACTCACTAAAACTGTTGAAAAACTTAAAAACAGATCAAACGATAAGCACTTTTGGCAAGTTTGCCTTCTTCAGATCATGACTTCCAATGCTTCATTCTATATCCTTAAACAAATATTCACCAATCAGGTGATTTATTTGCAATGTTGGTCCCTCCTACCACAAGCTGTCAATTACTTTTTTGGAGCCAGACAAGCCTCCAGTATTAACCAATGGAAAGGTGTTTCTGTTTCAGAATAGGTTTCAATGGAACCATTTCATTTAAGCCTGGGGTGGTTAGCTCTTAAGTTATTTATCCACCCAGTTTCACAAATCCCAGTATTATTTTGAATATCCCCAGCTCTATGTCCTGTTGGCACACATTCTATAGCTTTAAAGCTAAAATAATGGGATGGATTTGAGCTAATATGGCATGACAGTGCATTTTCATGTCTTTTTGTTGAATATCTCATAAGTGGCATAAAACCCTGTTTTTCAAGCGTTGATCAGTTTTGCCTATGCAAAAACAAAGGCAAAGGTGGCAGCATGTTAGATATACAAGATGTTCACTGTTGCAGGTCACTTTAACATTAAATACATAGCTCTTGACTGTAGTTTGATGGATGAAAGTATTACTATTATCTATAAATTGACAGGCCAGGCTTTACATCTTTCACATTTGTTGGTTCCTTGTCTCAAAATTTTAACTTATTATATAGCCTATATTAACAGGGGTACACAGAAGGAGATTATCTTTTTTCGGTGGGAGATAAAGATGCAGGCACTAGTTCCCGATAGGATTTATGTATATCTTTGTATGTATTTGTCTTCTATGTTTATTGGAAACCACTAGTTTGTCACTTTTGAACATTAAGCTTTGAAATGAACTTCTTTTTTTCCTTTGAAGAAAATAATAAAATAATAAAAAAAAAAAAAAAAAAAAAAAAAAGACTAAGGTCGATATTAATAGCCCGGGGCTTTGCAAATGACTTACAGTTAGCTGCTAATAATAGTGCTACACCGATATGCAAATAAGGTCAGTGAAAGTCATTTGCAGTGAATATGGAAAATTGAAGTCTTTTTTGAAAACACTCCAACTTTTTTAAAAAGGGTATAAAGTTCATCATTACAAAGTTATGAAATACTTCACCAGTGTGTGAGGATTTGTGTTATTTATTTATTTATTTAGTTAATTATTTATTTGAATATTATGGGCTTGTGTGGCTAAATACAGTTATGCTTAAAACATTTAAGGAAAGCTGCAGACTGTGCAACAATTAAAACTTGATTTTTTTTAAAGAAAAGGGGTTTATAATGTTTTATATAATGATATTATTCTATGGACACCCTGATGATTACATTAAAGAATAGAAAGGGGGAAATAGGAAAGACAGAAACAGGGGAGACAGAGAGGGGAACATACAAGGGAAAGATCAAGAGCATTTGTGTTGGTGAGGTGGGAGAGGATGGGCACTATGTTTTTCCAGGGGATAGACCCACCCCCTCCATATTTTTTCTAATATTTTTATATGACAGGATAGTGTGAGTGGGAATTATGTAAAATGGTATAGAAGAAAGAATAAGGGAGGACTGAGGAAGTGCTAGCTAGAGTTCCTGTTCACAGAGCCACAAACTCATTCAGTGTTAGATGGTGTTGCAGTGGAGGACCCTGATGTTGAGTGGGTAGGGGCCTGTGTTAATGCAGTGGCTGGCACCAGCCGGGAGAGCATGTCTTCAACATGCAGAATAGAGGCTTCATCTGGCCGTATTCTCCTATTAACTACCTCCAGCAGTACATCCACATTCAAGCTCCAAAGGTCCCCTTCAGTGGCACTTGCCAGGCTGCCATGTGCTGGGGTGCCTGTAGGACCAGTGCTTTCATCACAACCCTGTAAGGATGTTCCTGGACAGGCAGTGGGTGATCTCTCCCTAGCCTTGGAGGTACATGCCAGCCTACCCTTGAGGAATTTGAATATATATAAAAGGAAATAAATGGGAGAAAAAAAAAACAATAAAGGAGAAAGAAATGCATAATCAAAATAAGAAAGCAAAAACAGAAAAAAGGTTGGGGAGAGACAAAAGAGAAAATGCACAACAAATCCACACATCATCTTTACACACCATTCCATACGCTATTGAAATACATCCTCAGCTCCATTTCCCATTTTTACACATGAAGTCATGTGTCCTATTGCAGTAAAATCTTTACTGAAGTAAAACTTGTGCATACAAAGGAGGTAGTCATTTGAGAAATGCTTGTGTACTTGGGAAGAATAATACGAGTAGAGCTCATACATACTTCAGATGAATTCATATGGCAAGTGCTTGTGACTTCTTGAAGGTGTGTATCTTTCAAGTTATGTACACAGAGTACATTTAATACAGTACTAAAATACTCTTTGTAATTATTAGATGTAATCAATTAAAAACAAGTATTGCCATTTATATTTACCTATTTGTAGCATTAGATTGAACTGTAATGGTTTCATTATCATTTCTTTCATCTGCAAAGCTATACAAATATTTTCTTTGTGAATAAAACAGAAAACTGTTGTAAAAAGACTACAGTAGTTATACATAGACATAGTTCTCTTTATTACAGTAATATAATGATTTCAAATCATTTTTATGCTTCTTATACAAATTATAGACTAGTAAGCAGAAATCTCTTGGGCTTAAGAAAAACTTATCAGAAGTTTCAGTGAGCCTTTTTATTTTTCTTTGTTGTTGATGGTGATAATATTCTGTTTCTCCTTCAACTATAATTATAAGAGAAAGCAATTCTTGTTTACCTGCACTTGCACTTGTTATATGTATGTGTATGTATTCTTGTCTAAACCATAACTCTTTTTTTGTTTTGTTTTTTATTTTCTCCTACATATGCATAGCTGTACACATTTGTATAATACTGTGCCAATATTCCCTGTCATGCAAGAGAAAACTAAATATGTGAAACGTGTCTGGAATGTTTTCAAAATACTATGCTCTACATGTGACACAGAGTTCAGGTATAACTTATTCACAAACACATAAATGTAATACTTCATGGAAGTCTGCATTTCCTTTGCTGTACAAGTGTATCTTATTTTCTATGTAATGCAGAAGTAAAACAACATTTCTCAGTAAGGTTTGTGTGGTTATTCACTTGGCAAAGCGTACCCCACCCCCTACATCAACCTTCACTCTAAACAGGGTGCGGTGTCTCAGACTTCAGCCATTATTATGTGCAGGTAGGACTACTTTTGAACAAACAGCTGTGTTAAGCAACCGTTTTACTTATATTTCTATGGCCTACATAAAACTGGCTTCAAATATAATGTAACTATTAAGTCATCTTATGCCATAGTAATAAATTGTAATGTGCCATTTTAATTTTATTTTCATTATTTTTAAAGCCATTATCAAATACTTCTTTTTGAAACACAGTACATGATTCAGAGCTGCATATACATATTTTAATAAACATGTTACATTTACATATATTATTAAAATCTGTTAATACATTATTCATATCCATATTTTTTTTTAAAAAGATGCATATATGATTATAAACATGCGCATGATTTTGGCTGCATTTCATGACAGCATTACAAGTAATATTTTCAAATACACATATCAGGAGCATGTCTATCCATTGAAGGTGATTTTTCTGAATGCAAAGAAACTGAAGCATGTTTGCCAAAACCAATATCAATGGAAGTGGAGATTGTGTTTTACTTCACTGTTGTGCAATCTCACAGTTGGTACTTCTTCAGGTTGTGGGGTGTCCCCCCACATGGGGGTGCAAAGGGATCTGCTCATGCAAAAAAACAAAATTGTTTCAGTGGTTGCTGAAGATGGTTTCAATAAACTTGTTTTGATTCATTTGTGTTAATCGAAACCACCTTTGATGGATCAATATGTATCCCACATATCTTTCTTAGAAAATAACTGTAGTTATGCAAACTTTTTAAATCTTTAATATGAATCAGTGAAATAGTGAACATTAAGAAATAACTTTTTTTTTTTTACTTACTATAGCACTCTAGCCTTCTCACCACAACATGGTTTACCCACTCAGCTAGCTGGTCAGTGTTATGCTTCAGCAAATCACAATGGTGATGGCATTGCTGGCAGGAGTGGGTTGTACCTTTTCAGGGTGGTATTGGTGGTCACCCATCTCCTGCCAGGTATAGATTTTTTTCAAGTTGTATGTCACGTGAATGCCCTGATCTTATCCCAGTACAAATCATTGAGAGTGTAGAGCATTATCATTGTTTCCTTGTCAGATCAGTTACGAGCGCACCCTCATGCCTTTACATGTGATCCCATTATTCAAAGTTCCAAAACAAAAATGTATGGTAAACAATGCATTAATCTGGGTTAAAACCACTCCCTGTGGGGTGTGACATCATCTTAACCAAACTCTGTTTACTAGCAGGGGCATTACAACAGCTATTGATATTATTGGCATGTTTGGTTTAACCAAAACTACTACGGATTTACTTGATAAGCTTCAAACTCAGATTAGAGAGCTAGTAAATAAAATTTATAAATTTAAGCATTTGCAATGGCAGGAACTCTATTTCAAAGCTGCATTGCAATTCAAAATAGTACTGAGAGGGCTACAGATTTTGAAGATGCCGACACATGGTGATTTCTACCCAGATTTATTGAAATGTTGGCAGGGGATGAATCTCCAACTGGGTTTTGATTACATGCACCTCTTGATTGATTTTTTTCAACCCACAGAAGAAGCATTAATAAGAGATATTAAGAGGTTGCAAGTGCTTATTCTCAGAGACTTTCCCATGGAGCTTGTGAGTGACATGTTGGATGTGCTATATGACAAGATGATAGCTCATGAGAAGAGACTTCAAGCTATTAAACTGCATAAATTACAGAGATATTTGAATTATTTTAGCTCCAGCACATTGTTTTATGGTTTAAGTAAGAAAAAGGTATGGCTTCAGGAGATCAACCTAAGAATGAGAAGAGACCCGTGGAGACATCTACTGAGTCAGCACAGGCTCCTTTAAGAAATACTGGAACATCATTGAAAGTGAGTGAGGAAGTGTCATCACAGAATACAGCATCTGAGAATGTGTCAGCTTCATCATTTGCAAAAGTAGTTAATGGAGTTAATGCAGAGTTGGTGGTAAGAACTGGTTTAGTTAATACAGAAAATAGTTCCTCTTTTTCTTTAATAGAAACACTCCCTATAACCAAGAACTTCAGGAAAGGGAGGTTGAGGAGTCGCTCGAGGAAGTGACGACTCCAACACAAACCACTTGTTACAGACAAGGTAATGAGTCACAGCAAGGCTCAAATGACTTGAACTTTAACTTCAGTTTCTTTGACTACAGATCAATTTAACTTACTTGGAAAGGGTTTGTCATTTGTTCCAGCTCAGAGAGCTGATTTATCTAAAGTGTTTTTTTTATTTAAAAATGTTTGCCAGATATGTTTCATTGCACTTACAGTTTCCTAAAGGTAATGCTAGAGTAGAAACCTTCAGGAAACCCAGTACTTTTATACCAAATCTTCATTCACTTCTTGAGGTGTTTACTACTGTTTGTGAAGTTGAGATTTGACAAGCATTATGCAGTGGGAAGTATCAAGGGTTTTATAATTTGACTACTTCTGAATGGGTGGCTGTAAAGCAATTGAAAGAACTGTCATTGATTGAGATTAATCCAGCTGATAAGGGGGGAGGCATAGTACTTTTAGACAAGATTCTTGACATAGAATGGATGGTTGATCTGTTGAGTGAAGAGACAGTGTAGGCCTTATTTCTAAGAAACAGGTTTCTGGGATTATAGGAAAACAAGAATTTTATTTATTTGATATGCTCATGATGAATGTTATTAATGAAGAATCATTTAAATATTTTTCAGTAAAGTGCCTGTGATACCTGTTCTTCATGGTTTACTGAAGATACATAAAGATACGCCATGCCCCCGATGCATCCAATAGTATCCAGTAAGGGGTGGGCTACAGAACCCCATTCAATCTATGTAGAAAAGTTTATGACCAATACTTTACACGAATGGAACAGTTTTAAAGGACACTAAGAATGTATTAAATGATTTGTTTTATGCCACCCGCAATATAGTTGTCAATAGTGAGGTTTTTTTTTTATTACTCTAGATATAGCCTCTTTATTTACAGTTATCCCAATGAATGGGGCATTGAGAATGTTAGATCTTGTTTAATGGCAGGCATTTTTATGACACTTGATAAGATAGATTTAATATATATGCTATTAGATTTGATTCTTAGCAATAATATATTTGTGTTTAATGGGAAACATTATTTACAAAAGGTCAGGGTATCTATGGGCACAACTTGTGGTAATAGCTATGCCAACCTTGCCTTAGTTAAATGGGAAAGATTTTGATTTTAGGAACAATACTTTTAGGTGACTGTATCATGTTATAGAAGATTTGTGGATGATATTTTTGTCCTTTGGAAAGAACTCTTGGAGCTGATAGACATATTTGTGGGCTATTTACACTCCACAATGCCCTTTCTTAAGTTTACAAGTGCATGTTCTAGAGAATCTATACATTTTTTAGATGTTTTGGTCAGTAAAAGTCCTGGAGGGAGTCTTAAGACAGCTATATTTAGCAAGAAGTGTAAAAAGAATACACTATTGCACAAAACTAGACTGCATCATTGCCACATTCCTTATAATCTGGTTAGGGGGCAAGTACTAAGGGCTATGAGGTTACATAGTGTTGAAAAGGGCCTCAAAGATGCCTTAGGGGGACTGAGACAACGTTTTTTTGACAGAGACTACAGTAGCAAGGAGGTTGATGGTTGTATTGAAGAGCTACGGTATGAAAGAGATAGTTCTGGTAAATCTTATTTTTAAGATGATCATAGATCTTTTCCTGGTTGTGGACAGGAACAGAGAGAAGATGTCAGGATGACACTTACTCTAGTAATGTCAACGTGATCGGTGACATTATTAACAGAAATTGAGCTATACTACAGTGAGATGAGAGAGTGAGTGGAATAGTTATGGGGACACCAAAGTTTACATTCAGGAATAGCTTGTCACTAAAAAGGCAATTATGTCATAAAAACATGAAAGATGTATATATACCACCATTTGCCCGTGAAGGGACATGTCCATGCAGGAGATTTAAAACATGTAGATTTATTCCTGCAGGCACTAAATGTATACATCCCCCATGAGGCTTTGTGATTGATACTGCACTATATGCAGATTGCTTGATTAAAGATTTAGTTTATTTTGTCTATTGTATAGAATGTTATGCATATTATATAGGGAAAACCAATAGGTGCTTCAAAGATAGGATTTTGGAGCATGTCAACAATATTAGGAATAAAAAAGTGACTAATGCAGTAGCCCAGCATGTTCTAGATCATGGGCAAAGTCATAGTTTTAAGTTTTCAGACTTAGAGATTTTAACTACTAATATTAGGGGTGGGGATTTTAAGAATCTGATGGAACTGAAAGAACAGGAATGGATAGTACGTCTAGGGGGAGGGCTGAATGAAAGGGTTTCTTTGAAACTAGTATTGAAAGCTCAACAACTCATGCACTGATTGTTAGATTATTTTAATAGATATATATATATATATATATATATATATATATATATATATATATGTCATTATTTATTATATATTTAATTGGGGTGTATTTTATGATTTTTTATAGGATCTGTATGCCATATTGACTTTAGAATGTATTCTTATCTTCACAAGGTTGTTTTAGACAATGATTTAATTAAGCTGTTAATTAGTTCTTCATTGCTATGTATAGTGAATGAGGCTATGTTTATTAGGTCTGAAGAAGCAGTCGTGATATAGATTGTGAAAGCACTTACCCGATCTTCTGTGCTATGTGTTTTGTTATTTTTAATTTTTTATTAAAGTTGTTTACATCAGCCATGGAGTATGCTCATCCATTTTCACTGTTTCCTTTTCAGATCAGTTAGGAGCACATCCTCTTGCCTTTACAGGTGACCCCATTATTCAGAGTGTTAGAACAAAAATGAGGAAAGTATGGCAAAGATTGCATTAATTTGGGTTAGAGCCCCTTTCTTTGGGGGTGTGACATCACATTAACCAAACCCTGTTAACTAGCAGGGGCATTGTAACAGCTATTGATATTATTGACATGTTTGGTTTAACCAAAACTACTACGGATTTACTTGATAAGCTTCAAACTCAGATTAGAGAGCTAGCAAATAAAATTTATAAATTTAAGCATTTGCAATGGCAGGAACTCTATTTCAAAGCTGCATTGCAATTCAAAATAGTACTGAGAGGGCTACAGATTTTGAAGATGCCGACACATGGTGATTTCTACCCAGATTTATTGAAATGTTGGCAGGGGATGAATCTCCAACTGGGTTTTGATTACATGCACCTCTTGATTGATTTTTTCAACCCACAGAAGAAGCATTAATAAGAGACATTAAGAAGTTGCAAGTGCTTATTCTCAGAGACTTTCCCATGGAGCTTGTGAGTGACAAGTTGGATGTGCTATATGACAAGATGATAGCTCATGAGAAGAGATTTCAAGCTATTAAACTGCATAAATTACAGAGATATTTGAATTATTTTAGCTCCAGCACATTGTTTTATGGTTTAAGCAAGAAAAAGGTATGGCTTCAGGAGATCAACCTAAGAATGAGAAGAGACCCGTGGAGACATCTACTGAGTCAGCACAGGCTCCTTTAAGAAATACTGGAACATCATTGAAAGTGAGTGAGGAAGTGTCATCACAGAATACAGCATCTGAGAATGTGTCAGCTTCATCATTTGCAAAAGTAGTTAATGGAGTTAATGCAGAGTCAGTGGTAAGAACTGGTTTAGTTAATACAGAAAATAGTTCCTCTTTTTCTTTAATAGAACCACTCCCTATAACCAAGAACTTCAGGAAAGGGAGGTTGAGGAGTCGCTCGAGGAAGTGACAACTCCAACACAAACCACTTGTTACAGACAAGGTAATGAGTCACAGCAAGGCTCAAATGACTTGAACTTTAACTTCAGTTTCTTTGACTACAGATCAATTTAACTTACTTGGAAAGGGTTTGTCATTTGTTCCAGCTCAGAGAGCTGATTTATCTAAAGTGTTTTTTTTTATTTAAAAATGTTTGCCAGATATGTTTCATTGCACTTACAGTTTCCTGAAGGTAATGCTAGAGTAGAAACCTTCAGGAAACCCAGTACTTTTATACCAAATCTTCATTCACTTCTTGAGGTGTTTACTACTGTTTGTGAAGTTGAGATTTGACAAGCATTATGCAGTGGGAAGTATCAAGGGTTTTATAATTTGACTACTTCTGAATGGGTGGCTGTAAAGCAATTGAAAGAACTGTCATTGATTGAGATTAATCCAGCTGATAAGGGGGGAGGCATAGTACTTTTAGACAAGATTCTTGACATAGAATGGATGGTTGAACTGTTGAGTGAAGAGACAGTGTATGGCCTTATTTCTAAGAAACAGGTTTCTGGGATTATAGGAAAACTAGAATTTTATTTATTTGATATGCTCATGATGAATGTTATTAATGAAGAATCATTTAAATATTTTTCAGTAAAGTGCCTGTGATACCTGTTCTTCATGGTTTACTGAAGATACATAAAGATACGCCATGCCCCCGATGCATCCAATGGTATCCAGTAAGGGGTGGGCTACAGAACCCCATTCAATCTATGTAGAAAAGTTTATGACCAATACTTTACACGAATGGAACAGTTTTAAAGGACACTAAGAATGTATTAAATGATTTGTTTTATGCCACCCGCAATATAGTTGTCAATAGTGAGTTTTTTTTTATTACTCTAGATATAGCCTCTTTATTTACAGTTATCCCAATGAATGGGGCATTGAGAATGTTAGATCTTGTTTAATGGCAGGCATTTTTATGACACTTGATAAGATAGATTTAATATATATGCTATTAGATTTGATTCTTAGCAATAATATATTTGTGTTTAATGGGAAACATTATTTACAAAAGGTCAGGGTATCTATGGGCACAACTTGTGGTAATAGCTATGCCAACCTTGCCTTAGTTAAATGGGAAAGATTTTGATTTTAGGAACAATACTTTTAGATGACTGTATCATGTTATAGAAGATTTGTGGATGATATTTTTGTCCTTTGGAAAGAACTCTTGGAGCTGATAGACAGATTTGTGGGCTATTTACACTCCACAATGCCCTTTCTTAAGTTTACAAGTGCATGTTCTAGAGAATCTATACATTTTTTAGATGTTTTGGTCAGTAAAAGTCCTGGAGGGAGTCTTAAGACAGCTATATTTAGGAAGAAGTGTAAAAAGAATATACTATTGCGCAAAACTAGACTGCATCATTGCCACATTCCTTATAATCTGGTTAGGGGGCAAGTACTAAGGGCTATGAGGTTACATAGTGTTGAAAAGGGCCTCAAAGATGCCTTAGGGGGACTGAGACAACGTTTTTTTGACAGAGACTACAGTAGCAAGGAGGTTGATGGTTGTATTGAAGAGCTACGGTATGAAAGAGATAGTACTGGTAAATCTTATTTTTAAGACGATCATAGATCTTTTCCTGGTTGTGGACAGGAACAGAGAGAAGATGTCAGCATGACACTTACTCTAGTAATGTCAACGTGATCGGTGACATTATTAACAGAAATTGAGCTATACTACAGTGAGATGAGAGAGTGAGTGGAATAGTTATGGGGACACCAAAGTTTACATTCAGGAATAGCTTGTCACTAAAAAGGCAATTATGTCATAAAAACATGAAAGATGTATATATACCACCATTTGCCCGTGAAGGGACATGTCCATGCAGGAGATTTAAAACATGTAGATTTATTCCTGCAGGCACTAAATGTATACATCCCCCATGAGGCTTTGTGATTGATACTGCACTATATGCAGATTGCTTGATTAAAGATTTAGTTTAGTTTGTCTATTGTATAGAATGTTATGCATATTATATAGGGAAAACCAATAGGTGCTTCAAAGATAGGATTTTGGAGCATGTCAACAATATTAGGAATAAAAAAGTGACTAATGCAGTAGCCCAGCATGTTCTAGATCATGGGCAAAGTCATAGTTTTAAGTTTTCAGACTTAGAGATTTTAACGACTAATATTAGGGGTGGGGATTTTAAGAATCTGATGGAACTGAAAGAACAGGAATGGATAGTACATCTAGGGGGAGGGCTTAATGAAAGGGTTTCTTTGAAACTAGTATTGAAAGCTCAACAACTCATGCACTGATTGTTAGATGATTTTAATATATATATATATATATATATATATATATATATATATATATATATATATATATATATATATATATCATTATTTATTATATATTTAATTGGGGTGTATTTTATGATTTTTTATAGGATCTGTATGCCATATTGACTTTAGAATGTATTCTTATCTTCACAAGGTTGTTTTAGACAATGATTTAATTAAGCTGTTAATTAGTTCTTCATTGCTATGTGTAGTGAATGAGGCTATGTTTATTAGGTCTGAAGAAGCAGTCGTGATATAGATTGTGAAAGCACTTACCCGATCTTCTGTGCTATGTGTTTTGTTATTTTTAATTTTTTATTAAAGTTGTTTACATCAGCCATGGAGTATGCTCATCCAATTTCACTGTTTCCTTTTCAGATCAGTTAGGAGCACAGCCTCTTGCCTTTACAGGTGACCCCATTATTCAGAGTGTTAGAACAAAAATGAGGAAAGTATGGCAAAGATTGCATTAATTTGGGTTAGAACCCCTTTCTTTGGGGGTGTGACATCACATTAACCAAACCCTGTTAACTAGCAGGGGCATTGTAACAGCTATTGATATTATTGACATGTTTGGTTTAACCAAAACATCTTTGTTGCATACTTTTTTTCTTAAAGGAAACTAATTATCTTTTCTATCGTCAGGAAAGCACGGACACTTCGTATTAGCTTTCATTCACTTTAATAAATGTGAACTTCTTCAGAAAAAACATCTACCCCTTTGACAATATTAAATATCCTTTCCAATGAATCACATGTTAAATCATTAATATAAATTTAAAGAACCAGTGAAAAATGGTCAATAGAAATATACATACAAAAACTAAATAAATATATACATAAACCATTCGCATAAAATATTTGACATACGAACTACTAAAAAAAAAAATATATATATATATATATATATATATATATATATATATATATATATAAAACTAATTTGCATATATTGTAAAAACATTTTAAATTAATAACTTCATTTAGACCTGGCATTTTATCAGCACCTAAACTAATTTGCCAAGTGCTTTCCTTACATTCTAATCTGGTTTTAAAATCACCAGAAAATGCATCACAATCCACACTATCAATAACTGAAAAAAAAAATTCTCAAAAAATTGACATACCTTAGCATGTCTAGCTAAGGCATTTTTATCATCTCCTTTTTTTTTATATAGCTAGTTGATGTTCATATATCCTCCTTTTTAAACATCTAACAGTTTTCCCTATATAATAACCTGTACAGGAAAGACATTGAGCCACATAGACAACCAGACTACTATTACAGTCAAAAAACTTTTGGTCCAAATGGTTTTATTAATGTGTTTAAAATAAACAAAAGTGTTGCTAACAAATTTACACTGCCTACAGCTGTTACATGCATAAGTGCCTTTTTTGTGTACTATGGACCCCCTATTGTTGCGTGACACATTGGGTCCACTTTCCAATAAACTTTTTAGATTAAAGCCCTTTTTGTAAGTGAAACATGGACTAGAGCCAATAACTTTGATTAAATCCAAATTTCCTAACAATATCTTCCAATTGTCTGTAATAATACTTCTAATGATCCCTATCTCATTCGTAATGGGCAAAGGGAAAGAACAACTATATTTAGATGTGATCTTCTCTTCATGAACATTGGAGGGGTGTAACCTGACCCTGAATAACCAGTGTTTCATTTCAATATAGGAATGGCCTTGGTATTTCTTAAAAATGCCACCTCCCCTTCAATTCACTTGAGCCATCCTATTTCATAACCTCTAGCCATGAAAAAACATTCTAAAGTAACCAATTCCTTCAAAAAAATGTTATCATCAGATTTAAGTCTACTCAACCGAATTGGAAAACTGTTAGATGTTTAAAAAGGAGGATATATGGACATCAACTAGCTATAAAAAAAAGTTGATGATAAAAATGCCTTAGCTAGACATGCTAAGGTATGTCAATTTTTTAAGAAATTTGTTTTTTCAGTTATTGCCAGTGTAGATTGTGATGCATTTTCTGATGATTTTAAAACCAGATTAGAATGTAAGGAAAGCACTTGGCAAATTAGTTTAGGTGCTGATAAAATGCCAGGTCTAAATGAAATTATTAATTTAAAATGTTTTTACAATATATGTAAATTAATTTTATATATATATATATATATATATATATATATATATATATATATATTTTTTTTTTTTAGTAGTTCTTATGTCAAATATTTTATGCGAATGGTTTATGTATATATTTATTTTTTTTATGTATATTTCTATTGACCATTTTTCACTGGTTCTTTAAATTTTTATTAACAATTTAACATGTGATTCATTGGAAAGGATATTTAATATTGTCAAAGGGGTAGATGTTTTTTCTGAAGAAGTTCACGTTTATTAAAGTGAATGAAAGCTAATACGAAGTGTCCGTGCTTTCCTGAGGATAGTTGGTGCCTAACTTGTTGCATTACAATTGTTGTGTTCCAGTTTCTAGTTATTCAGTTTGCTGTTTAGTTATCTTTTCTCCTTCTTTGCTCAATTAAAATGGAAATATATGATTAATAATTGCTATTGCTAATGCTCATTGGTGATGGCTATTTTTTGTACCCTAACAGCAGTATGTCTCATGTAGTACAGCAGAATTTGTCTTTTAAGTTTAAAGTTTTAAGACAAAGACCTTGAAACGTTATTTGCATTATTTAATTATTTATTTGCCATTTTTTATAATATTTGTAAGTAAGTATTTTTTTTGTTAAAGTACTTTTTATGCTGAAGTTTATTAAGGTATGCTTATTCTGCCATTAGTATTGGTATTTATGTATTAATGTGGTTTATATTGAAATATGCCTTTAAATTTTGAATGGTTTGCTATCATGTGACTTTTGAAATTTTGAATCTAAGGGTTTGTGTGATGGGCGACTCTGTTTCTGATGAATTCCTGTTGAATTAAAAGTGGATGAAAGCGTTAAGTTAGTGTCTGGATTCTTTTCCTGCATTGTCTACAGTTTTCAAGTTCTTTTGTTTTTTTGGTGGTGTTCTGGATTTCTACATTTTGATTTTGGTTAGTCTAAGACCATTTCTGTATTCCCATGACAAGCATAGGACAGCTGCAGAATGCTGCTGACTCTGGAGCTGTCCACTGTATGTCCATGATAGTCTGATGTGTATTCATGTTACTAAGACCATGATTTTATGATCTGCAATAATATGAAATTTGCCTATATATATATCACAAGACAGATTTACGTACAACTACGATTCATAGAGATGAAGCCTGATTTTGCATATAAAACATTTTAATGACTGTGATTTTTGCCAGTAAGTTGAGGATTGCCATATTAATTTGCAACAGCAAATGTAGGTGGCAAATGCATTAGGATATCACAGACTTATTACAATACAAAATATTAAAAAAGTCACAATTTAATAAGAAGCACTTAAAGTATTATTTCATTATTGAATTAAGGGTCACATTTAATGAATGCACAAACACGATGGGCATGTCATGCTAACATTGACTGATTTCTAGATTTTTTTCATTTTGGAAGTTGGATTTCATGACAGCAGCACTGGAAATAATTAGTGTGGTGTAATTTACTCCCTGTGCATATATGGGTATAAATGCAGTATGGTTGCATTCTTTAGTTGAATTAACTGTATGCAATATGTTGCAATTTTTCATGGCTATACATAATTATATGGTTTGTGCTAAGTAACATTAGTATTCAATGTTGGTGGCAGGAATACTTTCCCAGTGCTTTTTACCTGAAAAGCTGATTACATCAAAGCAGTGTTGTCACACTTTATGACTGTGGTCCCCCTTTTTTTTTCCTCTGTTGCACTTGTAGTAATGATGAAAATAAGAGATCAAAGCATAGAAAGGATAACTTCAACCATTATGAATTTTATTTTTGTTCTTTTTTTGGTAAAGGGAGGGGCAGGCAAAACCAAGAGGAACAAGGCCTGGAATCAAGTTGTTGTTGACATTAATGCAGTGGGTGGCAGAAATCAAGCATTGGAATAGTGCAAAAAAAGGGAAAATGATATGGTAGCACATGCTAGAAGCAAGACCAGACAGAATGCACTTTCCCATATCATTATAAGGATGGGGGTCCGAATCTTATGAAATTAATATCATATGAGGAATACCTTCTCTCCATCCATGGGGATGATTATGACACAGAGAACGGAGAAACAGGAATAATTAGAGGTGTGTGGAGACTGCTCCATGTTACCATTTTTTGCAGATACAGCAATAGTCATCTGCTCATGAAAGTTGGTTTAAAGTCTATAATATAGATTTATGTAGATAAAATTCAGTGCTGGCAATTAATGATGTAATTAAGCATATCACATTTCATTATTATTAGGTGAACATTGTACATCATCAACAAATGGAAATGAAGGCAGTGTGTATGGTAAGTGTCCCACTCACCACCTTGTAAGCATATAGTATTGTATGTTATTTCATTATTATTGATGTTTTCAAATAATATTTTTATGAGGTCAGTATCAGACATAAATATTTCAACTATACTAATAAATTTGGATGATATCAGTAGCAGAATGGATATCACTGCTGCTACTGCTGATGACATAGTTTTATTTATGAAGCAGACTGAGGAAAGTGACAGACAGCTCCCAAGTTTAATGGCAAGATCTCTCACCCCACATATTAGTAACTTTGAGGAAGTGAGTGCATCACAAAGTCAAGCACAAGCTGACACGCCACTTGAGCGTGTACAGATGGAACACCCCTGCAGCTCTACACCAGTATCTCCAAACTCAGTGGTACACACTGAGGATGACAACAGGTCTTCAGAGGTAAGTGTCTGCAGTGACATACAAAGGCTAGTCAGGCACTGGGATTTCTTACAGCTACCCCAGGAAACACATAAAGTGTTGGCTGCTCTACAGGAAATGTGCCATGACATTATTAGGGCTCAGAGCACTGCCACAGAGAGTCAGCTAGAAATGGTCAGCATTCACCAGGGTATAGCTGATAATTTCCAGCTCTACTTGGAAATGGAAGAGTATAGAGATAATGCCATGATCATACTGATGCATAGTATGGTAGCACACCCTGCATCAGTGGCTGCCTACATTCGTATACTAGTTAGAACATACCAGAGTCAAGCTGGAGTCTGTCTTACAAGGGGCAGAGGAAAGATTAGTGCCTGGACACATGGGGGAAGATCACATGATAATACCATAGCTTCTGAGGACAGTAATGCCATAGTCAAGGTGAACAAGCAAAACATATTTCACACAAGCCATGTTAATGTTCATCTACACCTAGCAGAACCTTACATTTGAGGTCAAGATCATAATCAGTCAGCACTGTTAGGTAAGTGACAACAGGATAACCTGCATAAAGATGGTCACAAAAAACTCACCTTACAGTTCCCATGGTAGCCCCTCCTCAAAATCACTTGGACCATCACCAAGCTGATCTATAAGAGGTGTGCATCATTAATTTGATCTTGAACTACTGTGAATCAGCACCGAAGACACAGCTGTCTATTTGACTGGAATGAGGGATGGGAGAGTTTGCAAATATATGAATTTTATCCCTGTAAAGCTAGTATTACACCATCAATGAAAGGTCAGCAAAAAACAATGATACGTGGATTAACATTCCTACAGGTGGCAGATAACTAAAACATAAAAGTAGTAATGAACAAAAATTTTCAGGAGAAATATACCATAAACAAATGATATATTAAGATGACTATCCTGCATGTAAACTTACACTGCTGCCACTTCAGCCTCCTCGGTAAACAAAAGATGATAGTTTTTATGTTTCTGAATTGAGAAGTTATTGTGTATGACAGCATAAAATTAATCTGATGAGCAGTACCTCAAAATAATCTAAGAATAGATGGCATAATATAAAAAAGTATGATTCATTTTCCTTAAATTTGCAATGTATTAACTCAGGAAATATTTCACTGTTGACAATATTCATTACAGTTGTATAATTAAGTGATCAGTAAAGCAGAAATTAGTCATCACATCAGACAAAAATGTGAATTATTATATATGATGCCTTATGACATCAAAGAACAGGAGTCAGTGAGTATTCAGGCATAAGAAAAGTATATGTAACTTTTCCAAAAGATAATAAAAAACATTTTAAGATGAGAAAGAAAATGTCAGTTGAACAGTGACAGCAAATCATGCACCATAGAGCATAGCCCACATATATTACTACATGCAACAATTATATTCTATGTGATTTTACAATATAGGAAACACTGGCCTGAATGTCATGGTCCATAGTTATGGTCTACCTGTGCAGTTGCATGCTGTGCACAAGCCTGCTGCGTGCGATCCCTTACTATTGTTGCAAGCTGGTCATCATTACTTATATTTGGAGTTGAACTGGAAGCTCCAGTAACATGCGTCACTTCACCACCAGACTGGCACATGACCATGTTGTACAGAATTTAAGATGCAGTAAAGATCCTGCACACATTAGCTGAGTCATACTGGAGGGCACAGTCAGACTCATCCAGGCTTCTGAAACCGCTCTTCAGAATGACAAAGACCCTTTCAATGGCAATACAGGTCTGAGACAAGAATGTATTATATGTCTCCTCTGTAGCTCCACTTAGATTTATCACTAGTGTCATGAGCCATAGCTCTAGTATACATCTAAAATCACCTAATAAAATAAAAAAGAGAAAAAGGAGAACAGAAGTAGCACTCAGCAATACATTTGAATATGAATAACTATTTAAATACAATATAAAAAATATTTTTTCTCTTACTAATGATAACGACCACTGTGCAAAAGAGGTGGTAGAGTAAGGTAGTGTACCAGATATGGGGATCATGTGCACTGCCAGGATGCTAGGCAGAGACATTTGTGATACACCCTGTGCATCTCACAATACCTGGCAAGTGATGGAATGGTAGCCCATTCTATTGCAGTACTGCTCCACTGTGGACCAGGAGGGACCCTAATTGCAAAATAAGTGCAATCTATCTTACTGGATACTTAGGAAAATGTTTCAGCCTACAAAACACACACAGTTTACTGGCTTGGTGCTGAGGTGACACCAGGAAACAGATGTACTGATCCACATGTGCCAAGAGTACATCCAGGAACTGCTGCAGTATCCTCAAGGCAGAACTCTGTGTCCCCAGTCTGTCTCTGGAAGGTCTCTGTAGTAAGTTTAATGAGGGCTATAGATACCTTGGTAGACCAGATGGCTTAAAAGAGACCAGATGGCTTAATGGTTAAGGTATTCGCCTCCCATGCACAAGGTACAAGGTTCAATCCTGACCTCTGACCAATGCCTGTTTGGAGTTTGCATGTTCTGCCTGTGTCTCCATGGAGTTTCTCCCATGTCTGAAAAACATGCTGAGTGTTTCCATCTCAAACTCACCAAAGAATGGAGCTGTGGGCAGCAGCACAGACTCTACATGTTGCCCTATGGGGGAAGAGTTGTACAGGCCAACTGCTTTGGGCATCTAGCATGGTGTGCAGTATCCTCAAGATATGAGAACATGGCTCACAGACTTGCGCACCGTGGCAGAACTAGCCACTTGGTGTAAAATATGGCTCTAGATGATTCGGTCATGTTGACTATTGTCACCAGAAATGGGCATGGGTAGTAAGTGAGTTGAGGATCCAGCCTAATCAGACCCGCCAGGGATGCTTACTAATGGTGGGAGGGGTATATGTGCCCCTATTGGCCAGTGTGTGCCCACCATAAAGCCCAGCAGTCCTGGGTCAATAAGCTACTGGCTGGCCGGTGTCTAGTTGCCCAGTTTGGGTTACCTGGGATAGCTCTGTTGAGTGAAAGTTGGATGTAAAACCAACAAACCTGCCAAACATGAACTGAGAATTGCTATGCTTAATGTAGGTTCACTGACATGACACAGCTTGGAAGTGGATGACATGATGATATGGAGGAGGCTGGATATCCTATGTATCCAAGACATGAGATGGAAAGGCAGTGCAGCAAAGCCACTTGGCTTGGGATCCAGTCTCTACTACTCAGGTGGGGGACAGACTTGAAATGGTGTAGGAATTGTGTTGAGGAAAGGCTTCAGAAGGCAGTGAGGGATATCATTAGAATTAATGACAGACTCATGGCAATTAGACCCCAGTGTAGTGATAGGGCAGTATTCATAATCTCAGTCTATTCCCCACAGCAGGGTTGTGATAGTGAGGAAAAGAGTGCATTTAGACAGCAGTTGCAGGACCTACTAGATAAAGCAGGACAACATGAATTGGTGTTGATAATGGATGATTTGAATTCACATATCGGGACAGACAGAACAGGATACGAGGACTGCCTTGGTCCACATAGATGGGGCAACAGGAATAAAGAAGGAGAAGCCATTCTATACTTTTGTGTGGCAAACAGCTTGATAGTAGCCAACAAATGGTTCAGAAAGAGAGACAGTAACAAGATCACATACAAGAGTAGCCAACATGCAACTCAGGTAAACTTCCTCCTAGTAAGGAAAAGGCACTGGGTAGAATCCATGATTGCAAAGTCATCCCCAGTGAAACAGTTGGCCCACAGCATAAACCACTAGTTGCCACACTCAGCTGCAAGCAGTGGTCAGAGAAGGCTCTAAGGTCAATAGAAACCAGGCTGAAGACCTGGAAGTTGACTGGAGAGAAAGTACACAGTTCAAGGAATTACTCAGGGCTCTAGCACCCCAAGAAAAGGAGCAAATATTTGGAGTTAAAGAAGAGTGGCAATGTCAAAAAACAGCATGTGTTAGGACTACAGAAAAGATATATGGCTGAGCCAGGTATGGAAATAAGGTACATAAGGAAAGCTGGTGGTGGAATGCAGAAGTCCAGGAAGTGATCAAAAGAAAGAAGTGTAGGAAGAAGTGGGAGATAGAAAAGACTAACCAGGCTAGGAAGGACTACTGATTGACTAACAAAGAAGCTAAGAAAGAAGTTGCAATAGCAAAGAAAAGGGCATCAGAGGCACTTTACCAGCTTCTGGAAAGTGACTCAGTAAGGACATAAAGAAACTATATCAGGTTGCAAGGCAAAAACAGAAAGATAAAGAAGATAGTCAGACACCCTTCATAAGGGATGCCAACAACAACCTACTCATCAGTCTACAGGACATCAAAGGCAGATGGCAGGAGTATTTCCAACAACTTCTGAATGAAGAAAACCCCACAGAAGCTGACTGCCCCAGAAACAGCCTATGATGAGAGAAGAAGAAGAGGAGACCACCCTAGAAGAAGTAAGAACAACACTAAGGAAGATGAAGTCAGGGAAAGCAGCAGGCTCAGATGAGGTCACAGTAGATATGATAAAGATGCTGGGTGAGATAGGAGAGAAATGGCTCCTGAGGGTACTAATAGCAGTGTGGAGAGAAAGGTGTATCCCAGATGACTGGAGAATAAGTGTACTCATGCCAGTGCACAAGAACAATGGGGATATTCACAAATGTGGACAGTACAGAGGCATCAAACTCCTACCACACTGCATGAAAGTTCTTGAGAGGGTGATTGATAAACTGATATGCAGAGTAGGTGAATGTAAGATGGGTGATGAGCAGTTCGGATTCAGATCAGGATGCAGCACAATTGACCCGATGGGTGCATTGAGACAGATACTTGAGAAGAAGCTAGAGATGAGGAGAGTGTCCAATTGGGCATTCCTAGACTTGGAGAAAGCATATGATAAGGTCCCAAGAAAGCTAATATGGGCAGTACTGCGGTGGTTTGAAGTCCTGGAAACATTGGTAGAATTAGTGCAGTCTATGTACAAGGACACAGTGACTCAAGTAAGAACAGTGTTCAGCCTCACAGAGGAGTTCCCAGTGGGAGTGGGTGTACACCAGTGTTCAACTCTGAGCCCGCTGCTGTTCATACTGGTGATGGATTACATTAGCAAACAGGTTGGAGGGGACAGATCAACAAAACTGCTGTATGCAGATGATGTGGCAGTGCAAGCAGAATCTGAGCTAGAACTTCACTGAAGGATAGGAGAATGGAATGCAAATCTGAAGGCACATGGGATAAAACTAAGCACAGATAAGATGGTGGTAATGGCAGCAAATTGGGGAAATCAGAAGAAATTGAATGCAGATATAGAAGGGAAGATAGTGGAACAGGTAAATAGCTTCAAGTATCTGGGAGGGGTGGTTGAGGAGAAGGGTAGTCTTAATGAAGAGGTCAAAGCTAGAATCAGAGGGGCAGCAGCCAACTGGCATACAATATCAGGTGTAGTCTATGACAGAAGAATGCCAAAGAAGCTGAAAAGTAAGGTGTACAAGATAGTGGTGCGACTAATACTACCGTATGGTACAGAAACCAGGGCAGTAAAGGTAGAATAGTTGAAGAAGCTAGAAGTGATAGAAATGAAGTGCCTGAGAAAGGTGGTAGGATGCACACTCTGGGACAGATGAATAAATGAGGACATAAGAGCAGATGCCAAGTAGCTCCAATTGCAGCAAAGATCAAAGAGAACATATTATGGTGGTTTGGGCATGTGTAGAAAAGCAGAAGACAATTTGGTAAGGAAGATTTTGGACAGACAGAAAGAATGTAAGAGGAAGCGAGGATGTCCAGCAAAAAGGTGGATGGATTGTGTGAAAGAAGATCTGAGACAGTCAGGCATGAGTGTTGAAGAAGGCAGGAGCGTGGCACTGAATCGAGAGAATTGGTGACAGTTAACACGATACCCCGACCCTATGTAGAAAAAAATGGGAAAAGGGGGGCTGGTGATGATGATGATGATGATGACATACCTTGGTGTCCACAGGGATAGAAAGCCCACACATTTCTCCAGACCCCCTATGGGGGTCAAGCATGCCCACTAAGACTCTTATAATGTCCATGTCAACTCTGAACCTATCAAGTATTTCCTGATTATCAAAGTTATAATGAGTAATCCTTTGCTTGTATTTTTGCTTTCTTTGTCGGCTAGTGCTACTGGGTACAAATGGTTTTGTTCCAGAGAAGACAAGCAGCTCAGACCTGAAAATGAAAAATCTAGCAGCAAGTGACAGCATTTTCACCAGCTGCAACTCTGATAGATTTGGAAAGGCTTATCTTTATATTCCACATCTGCAACCAGGGAAGAAAAGTAGAAATATTTCACTATGAATTGCAAATAGTGTGAAACATATCTCATCAGTATATGAGGATTTACATTACTCTTCATTTACCTCTCATTATTTGTGCACTTGCATAAGCATATTTGAGGTTATTGCACATTGGCATAAATGGCCTCTATGAATCGCAGTTCAGTTGCGTTCATCTAAACATTGCGGATAGCCTCAGTGCATTTGTGTAACAGACTATGAATGCCAGCCTAAATTTCTTTCTTTACTCCTGAGTTTTTTTCAGGCCATCACTAGATCAAAAGGTTGGAAAACATATTAAGATGCACCCTGTAGAACTACTGTGAATTGTTTGGAGGCTTGCAACTTTAAGACCCTTTGCTTCTTTCACTTGCTTTATCCACACCTATTGCAGGGTAGTATTGGCCAGTTAGTGAATGTTCAAAGGATGAAAGAGAAAACTAAAAAGTAAGATAAAGTGCAGGAAAAACACAGAAGAAGTTACCACTCTAAACATGGCCAGGATGTAAGAAAACAAGGAAGTGTCACTGAAAAGGTGCAGGGGAACTAGTGTTAACAGATGGGCCAAACACTGTCCTTTATTTAAGGCTACAGTTCAGTTAAGGCCAGGCCTTTTGATAACTATAACATATCTGAGGTGTAATGTATTCAGTAACGTAGATAGAATGTCTGGTTACTCAGACAGTCTGTGGATGAAAGTGACTAACCCCATTTTTTTTTTTGTTATGACAGGTAAATGGGCATCAACCTGCCTTCATATAGCCCCATCCCATTCTAATTAGCCCTGCTCGTTTGTTTGCTTCTTATGCTCCCTTGCTCTGATGTCACCTGCCATCACTGGTGTTCTCACATGTTTGTGGGTTCAGATCCCAGTCAGAGGAGGTAAACACAGGTAATACCACATAGTAATAGTTTGTAGTGCAGAGGAGAGAAAGGGATTAGCTGAGCTACAGGGCTATAAAAATAAAACTCGACTACAACCCATAAGAAAATAGTATGGAAAGACGTGAGTAAGCAAATACTGAAAGATGTTTGATGTGGCTGACACATGTTTTATAGACACAGCACACTTACTTGTCATTGCAAAGACAAATTTCTATATAAGTTGCCTATATAAGGGGTCCAAATGCAGAGATGATAAATCCGAAAGCGAAGGAGAATAGTATTGCTGGAACTGAATTAATCCTCAAGTCTTGGTGAGTGCCTTCGTGAGGTGGACCCCATTTGTCACAAAATCCTTCTAAGATGACACTGATTTATAGACTGCATTTTATCTAGTATATATATCATGGACAGTAGGTGAAAAAATAAAGAAAGCTATCTGGGTACACAAGACCCTGGATAAAAAGTGCCCTATCCTGGTAGGCACTCTGGTGCTATGAATGAAAAAAATGAGAGTGTAGAATCCTAAAGACATGGAAGCATTCCTAGTATGGGGCCATGCCAGGCCCAGGGGGAATGCACTTGTGTGTCATTTTAAAGACAAATTTCTATATAAATTGGCTATATAACTATATAACATGTCTAAGTATCCACAAGATTAATCCATCATTGACTGTTGGAAGCAAAGTCACATGTGAGTTAAGTGCAGTGTTCCCTGGTCAGATAAGCTGTATTCCAAACAAGTGTTTTCCTCTTTGAATATAAACAAATAAAACCACAATCATTGCAAAAAATAAAATAATGTGGCCAGCTTTATATAAAAAGTGAACATTCTGTTAAATTGAGTTTCTGCCAGCAGCCCCTTGCATTGGATTTCATTCCCATCAGGTTACCCTGGTTTTGTGTGATTTTGGAGTTAGTATATATAATTAGCAGTTGGTGTGTTAGGTGTAGGGGGACTTGCCCCTCTGCAAAAAAATAGGTTTCCTTTTTTGATGTTCAATTATTTTACAGTTTAATGTAAAATAATGATTGCTTTGTATTCAGTCTTATGAGCATTCTCAGTTTGCTGATACACTTACACACACACACACACACACACACACACACACACACACACACACACACACACACACACACACACACACACACACACACACACACACACACACACACACACACACACATACACACACACACACACACACACACACACAAATAGCTAGATGGATATAGATAAATTAAGGGAATAATACATAATTCAAGGTAATTTTATTATAATGATTACAAAACAGTAATAAACAGCATTTTTGGTGTAACTATCATGTTTTGTAAATGTGGGTGGTTAGTGCAGAAAAGCAGTAAGAAATGTTAGAAGAATGTAGAAATGCCTAGTATTTGATAGTATAAAAAAGTATATGGACTGGATTCATGAACGCCTACACAAAGTATGCACAATCTATATTCTAGAACATCCCTGCCATATTTTTTTTTGCTGTCTATTCATGCACAAAGTCTACACCAAGTATGGATGTAGTCTATGCATTATGGTAATCTTTATGAATCCTCTTTGATACTTAAAGTTGCAAGAAAATCAGGAGAAAAACTAAAATTAGGAGGAAGAAAGTGAGAGTTGTGCTTGTGTTGTCTGTTCACTCAGAATGGCGTACACTTTGTGCACACTTGGTTTTCACTTGTATAGGCGATAATGAAACTGGCCTAATATCTTCCATTGGCTGGGCAATTCTTAGCCCTTTTAGTGTACTTTTAAACATGTCTAAATAAACCAAATCTACAAATGCATTAATACTGAAGGATTTATAATGAGGGAAACAAAGTTAGTGACACTGTTTACATCAGGTCTATATAATTTTGTCGAAAACACAAAGCATCAAATACCTATTTATCAAACTCAATAAATTAAAAGCTAAATTCAGCGAATGATCACTTCCACAATTTTTTTTCCCTGGAAAACTAACTAGTGGTCCAACCTAGTGAATTGTAACATTTGTCTGGGGGTTACGCATTTCTCTAAATTTACATTTTAAGCACTCAGGGTTGTCCCTTGACTCAGCTGGTAAAACAATATGATGTTTTTCCCCCTCTCCTGTATAGACAGCTGGTGCATACAGAAATGAACATTCCCTTTCTATGGCTTCTGACCCAGCTAATTTAAGCAGAATAAATGCCTTTGTATGGTCATCTTTATCAGAGAATGCAGCCTGTATGAAAATGTCATACTCTTGCTCAAACACTCTCCAGTTCTCTGCAATATTATTGTCAAACACAAGTGCACTGGGTTTTGGAAATCCATCTGTCATGCCCACAAAGTATGCACAAATATACTGAAAATATGACAGTTGTAATTATGTATGAACAAACTGTTCTATGAGTTGTAATAACATTCAAATGCACAATAAACTCTTCAAAATGCTGTATTTTGCGAAATATGCTCTGTAGTGGTTGTACTTTGTGATATAACTTTACTGTAATCCTGCACAAACATGCAAACACTTTATACACTTCTGATAACTCAGATATCTTTAATTAATATGAATAAAATGTGCTTAGCAAAAATATGGTTGTTTCCTCTTATTTTATTCATTTTATGCAGTTCAGACTTTATTTCATGCATTTTCTGTAGTAATTTGAATATTTTTTATCAGTATCAGACATATTGGTTTATTTGACTATCATTTAAAGTGTTCTGTATGCCTTGTTTCTTATTTTGCAAATAAGAAATAATTTTGAGCAAGTTTAAACATCTGAAATTCATTTCTGACCTGTTTTGCGAAATATGTGTGCAGCAGCAATGACTCAGTTCTTGATATTCCTCCAATGCCAACTAGGTGCCTCTCAGACACAAGTGGAAGAAATTGGAGCTCTTTCTGGCAACAAGTCATTTTGGCCATTCTTCTTCTAACATCATATCCCTTTAGACACTCCACGTCTGACACCATGCCACTCATCCCTCTCTAACATAGATGACAAGTAGGCGGGGTTTTTTGTTTAGATATTGTAATACATAGAAACACATCAGGATGGATAGTAGCATCATAAAATATAAATGAACTAATTAACAGACAGACCTCACATACATACATGCTTACATCTCAACAGCTTACTACAAAATGGCAGTCAGGCTCACACATGCTCAGTATTTACGCACTTGCACAAGCCCTTTGATTGCTTCTTAAAGATACACGCACACACATTGATCTACAATATTCCTGTTTATTAAGTACTCGTTCTGTCTTTCCAACATAAAAACTGGGGAAACCTGAGCACTTTGCTATGTATTCTACCCCAGTTGTCTTACAGTTGTTCTTCACAAAATGAATTCTACTTTTTAAGGCATTCTCTAAAATGAATTAATCAGTACCAAGCATGAAATTACACTGTTTACAGGCTCCACATTTCGTAGTGCCTAACCTAGAAGATTCCCCTACCTTCCTTTTGACATTAACTGTACTTTCAAATAATCTTTTCAAGTTTGATGCATTTAAAAAACAAAATTGGGGTTGTTACGTAAAAATTCATAAAGGCCAGGGTTAATTTTTAAAATATTCCAGTTGTTTTTGGTAATGTTTTTAATATTCTTAGCCTATTACTCTGGAACCATTGCACACTCATATGGAGTTTTTTCTCTGGAAAACAGGTTGTTGTTAAGGCGATCCTCCTTGTTTTCAAGTCCTTTTGCTAATAAATGTTTGTATTCCCCCCATTCTTGAACAACCTCAGCCATAATGCTTCTGATGAATTTAATTGGATATCCCCTGGTCAAGGATCATCCTTTCTAAAAATGCAAATTCTGTTTCCAAATACCTCAAATTAGATGACATCCTGGCAGCTGTTATACTCTGCCCTTTAACTAAACTCTTTTATAACTCATTGGGTGATGACTTTTATAGTGAATATATGAGTTACTGAATGTTGATTTTCCACAGTGTTTCGAGACAAACCCAGAGTAATTTGAAGAAATTAATGCATTGGAATAATTGACACCCACAGCAAATACCTGTATGAGATTAAAACATATAGTTTGAAAAATGCCTTATATAAACATTGAACCATGTGTGATAATTTTGTCAGTTAGAAATTTGGTGTTCTGGAACAGGCTCTGATTAATCCAAGGGGTGGTGAATGGGAATCCTGATTACAGTATTCTAAGGCTTGCAGTTATGAAACCTTTGAGTTTAACTGAAACCATTTCGGTAGTGCCTATATTAAAGCTAAGAGTCGCTAAATTGTAGCTTGTTAAATAAATAACATGTTTTTATTATACTCAAATAATCTTTACCTTTCGATTTAAAAAAATCATACAATGTTGGATTTATTGTTTATAGTACACCTTTGGCAATGATATGAATGCACACATACATTTGAGATGGCAAGACATACTATTTTATTATTAGCATTTGTACAAACATTATTATGATGATTGATTTATTTGAGAATAAATTGGATATTTACTTTATATTGTATATTTTAATTATGTATTGTGCTTGTCCCTTTAATTTAGAGAGTATAAAAGTAAAAAGTTTAGGATAGTGTGTCATTCTAATGACGTTCCAGTTCCCAGAATGAAAGTGCTAAATTTGAATTAAATATTTTGCTGATTTTAGCTGGCTTCAGTTATTTTTTCATTTGGGCTCTAAGAAAAACTGTTGTGGAGTTCCATGTTAGCCTTGGTTTGAACAGCATGTGTGGCCTGTTATCTGTTTTACTTGGTGCTGTTTGGTGCCGACAATTTTGCTTCATCACTGTGTAATAGCTTTGTTGTTTTTCGGCTTTTCCCAGTTAGGGGTCGCCACAGTGGAACTCCGGTCTGCTAATGATTGGCAGTAGATTTTCACGGTGTCGTGTTGCCAGCACGACGCCCAACCTTCAACGAAGGCACGCCCATTCATGCATGTCTTTCTCAATGCCACTCGACCCACGGGGAAGACATGCAGACTCCACACAGAAGGCATTCCCCACACATTAGCTGAGAATCGAACGGGAGAACCTCTTGCTGTGAGGCAACAACGCTACCGCTGCACCATCACAGATATATCACTGTGTAATAGCAATTATCAGAAATAAATTAAAGACCTCAATAACACCTGTAATATAATTTAAACTAATTGCAAATGTTAGCACTGCATAATAACAAGAAGCCACATTTTAGTATGCATGAGGTTGGTTCTACACATGCCTGACAATTTGTATTTGGTCTCACTGACCTTCTGTTGGTTAAGAAACTACAGCAAACATGAATAAAGCCAGCTTAGTCACACCAAAATAGAATTAATTGTTTCAGGAAGAAGCAACAATTTATCTATTAGGTAAAATAACAAGCATTCTAGCTTGATCAAACAGCTTTTATTATTCTGAGCAACTAAATACTCAAGTGCTTCTAACATATAAAAACATAATGTTAAAGCAATAGTATAATCCATTGGTATAAAAACTAGTATAGCGGCATGCATAACTCCCTGACAAACAGCTACAGAAAATCAGTTACCAATGAGAAAACTTACACAATGATTGACTTTAATAGTGCCTAGCCTATTCTGTCTGCATCTTGGAAGAGTCTGAGTGCCTGCAGAGGAGTGTTCTTCAATTTCTGTGAACTATTAATCAGTGCACTGCAGGCAGGGGGAAAAGGGTAGCAGTACCAAATCCATCCACATGACAGTTTCAGCACTGCTGAGCATCAGTGTTGTTACCGATGCCTATAATAAGGTTAGAACAAAGCAAATTAAGCAACAACATTAAAAAATAACTGTTGGATGTACTCAGGAACTGAGAGGGCAAGAAATCATGAGAAAGGAGTGGAGCGGGATATATCCTTGTAGAGTATGTATTTGGACAGTTGAGCCCTGCAAAAAAAAAAAAATCAAATGTTCTGAGATTTTAGTACAGAAATGATTTCCTAACTATCCTTTAATAGTTGTGTAAATCAATTATTTTGCATCTAAAACACATACATATTATAAGAAGTAGCATAAACAACTAAAATAACATAAGACTGATCTTTTATTTTTCAAAAGGTGAAGTCTACTCTTTTGCAGCTGGTAGCATACAAGGTTTGTCTTGCCAAATTTCACATTTTCATAAAAAAATTTATACAATCCAGAACATTGAATTTAGTAATAATAATTATGACAAAAAGTTTACCTCCAAATTTACAGACTGAGATTTGTTTATGAATTCTCTTTCTGCAATGGAATTGTGATCCTATATGACACAGATTAAGGTGAAAGATCCAGACAATTGGTCTCTATTGAATGTGTTTATTGTCAACAATTCTGTGAATGTTAAACAATTGTATAAGTAATGAAGTTACTGGGCCTTGTTCATGGATTTGAATGTTAACCTTTTTACTATTGTTCAAATTGAATCCTCTTACTAATTTTATTGTTCATATTAAACTATGTTTGCTCTCTCTCTCTCTCTCTTTATATATATATATATATATATATATATATATATATATATGCACTACTAAGAACAGTCAGTACTGGAATACCATATTTGTTAAACAACACTGGGCACTTTTTTTCTAGAAAATATTTAGGAACTTTTTCCAAATGAAAGAATAGCCCATGCCACTTCATTTAAATAGATCAAAGGATTACAACATACCAACAAATAAATCTCACTTGTACTTAAAAACACAGCATATCACATTCTTAATTCCCTTGAGTAAAACATTCAAAAATAACTGGAGTGGAATATGACAATTAAATTAAAAACTTGTGTATGTATGTATGCATGTATGCATTTATTTTAGAATTTGGTTTATCCCCATTATTCCAAACATGTTTGACATTAAAAGAATCATTTTAAGTCTGGAGGTTTGTCAGCTGCTAAACACAGCTACCAATATAATTCATTGACCTGTAATGAATTATCAAAGTCCCTATCCTCTAACATCTAATTCATCCTTATCAATCATGTCAAAAGTAAACCGTCTAAAATCTGGGCAGATGACAGAATGCTTAAATAAACTATTGTTTTATCTTTATTTTTAATAGCTAAAACATGTTCATAAATATGTCTGCCAAAACTTGTCATAGATTTTCCAATATAAAATCTATTATAGCTACAACAATTTGTCAACATTTATGTAATCATTAAGTGCCATCACCTTTGTTACTATTATTATTTGATATTTTCCTTCTGTTCCTTTTTGAACCAGGGATTTGATTTTCACATTCCTTTTATAAGTAAAACTCGGTTTACTACTTAATATTTTACATAAATCCATGTTTCCACAAATACTTTTCCAGTTATTAGTGATAGCAGCTTTTAAATCCCTGTATAAAGATAGGAATTTAAAGGCTGCAGTAAAGTCAAACACTTCATTTTTATTATTATTATTATTTGTATCATTGCTCTACTTCCCATTCTTATTTACCAGGGAGCCCTTGGATCAAACAAGGAAAAAAATGGGAATATCTTTTGAACTTAATCTCATCTGAAATTTTAATTAATTCTTCAATGGGGTATCCCATATCTATATACAAACTAATTAGAAACCTACATTCTCTTTCAAAATCTTGATAATTAGAAATGATTCTTGAGGTCCTAATGAATTGCCCTCTCACTGTATTCAATTTAATATATTTTGGATGTTTGCTTCTATAACAAACATAATTACTGGTTAATGTTTTATTTCTAAAAAGTTTACTCTCAAATATATTATTACCTACATAAATACTTATTGTTATAGCCAAGAAATTCACTTCTAAACTATTTTGCCATTAATTAATCTAATGAAATCTATATTATCAGTAATATCTACTGTAAAATTGAAGACTAATTTAAAAAGGCAATTTAAAATTAAAATAAGATCGCCAGTAAAAATAAGATCTTCAATAAATCTCTTATAAAAGGACACATATATCTAAAAAAAATCACTGTGCAAATAAAAATAGTTTTCCCAATGGGATATAATTAGATTAACAAATACAGGGGTTGTCTTTGTCTCGCATGGCAACCTCCTCAATCTGAAGGCAAAACTCTCAGTTAAAAATAAAAATATGTATATCAGTTAACATTAGCTTGAATAATATACCAATAACATTAATTAACTGATTGGAAAATCTCAAAACATGACATATGTATTCCATCACAGACTCTATACCTTTAAACCTGGGAATACAGCTGTATAATGATTCTGTATCTTCGTAGGATCATAGGATCATCTACTACAATTATTGCAGTTTCTAAATCAGTAATTTCATATTCTGTTAGCAGAATCAATAAATGCCAGGATTGTCATAAAGAAGAAATATTTTCTTGAACTACGAAACATAGTAATGAAAAGAAATACCAATATTTAGCTAAAGGCTAAGAATAAAGGTATAATGTATATGCAGATAGTACTAATCTCAAATGGATACTGTTCTAAACTCATATACCTAAACCTTATATACAAATATTGCGCTAAACTCAAACAGATATAAAGCAGATGCTCCACATAAGGTGGAACAAGCTAAAAGGGCTAATGGGATGGAAGGGGAAGATAGAGAAGTAAGACAGTAGACTGAGTGAGAGGAACATAAAATCCAGGTAGATGGAAATGCCTTCAGTTTTGTATCCTGTGGCTGTGACTATTAGCCAAAATGGAGGATTTTTCTCATCCTTGTGAATATTTGGGTTTCCAAACAAATAACTTCATTTATAAGGACTAAGTGATAACAAATTTAAAAAGCCTACTGCACTGCTTGAACTAATCTAATAAAATATTATCAATTATTTTATTAAAATTAATAAAAAATTGATTTACAGAATGACAGGAATCATATTCATTTAAAAGACACACCATATGTTTTACCTATTATCATTACAACATTATAACTAGGCCATTACCTTTATCTGCTATCATAAAATGATAGCCCATCACTTTAGTTAGTTATTTCAAGGCCACTGATTCACACTTAGATAAAGTAAAAAAAAAAAAATATATATATATATATATATATATATATATATATATATATATATATATATATATATATATACACACACACACACACACACACACACACACACACACACACACACACACACACACACACACACAAAAATGACTGTCTAAAATTCTTATCATAAACATCTAGAACTGTATTTAGTGTTGAAATCAATCCTAGATTTTATTTATTAGTTTTTGCTAGCCACATTTTCATAGAATGCATATTGTAAATTTAACAATGACTAAATAATCTTAAATCTGTAAGAACACTCATCAAATTAGCTCTGTTGATAGGAATAAAGGACAATCCTTTTGATAAAATGTCCAGCTGACTAGAATTAAATGTAAAGGAAACAAATTTTAAACAGGTGCCCTTAAGTCTGGTGGAATTGCTTGTATTCTTTTTTTCATACATGCCCTTTTCCTCATATGTATGGGGTCCAAGATGTACTGTTGAACTGAGGTCTGTTACTCAAATTGCAATTCTTATCAGTGCATGGAGTATAATCATGTTCTTTTATCCTTGACTGAACAGGCCTCAGTGCATATTGTTTACATTTTGGAGGAATCTCCCCACTTTCCACTTCTCGTTGTTCCATAAAAACGTCATCTCCTCTAGAACCCATTCCATCCCCCAATGTTTGGTAGAGCCTGCATCCACAAACTTTGAGGAAATCAGAAGCAATAAGCTTGGTTGTTCTGATATGCCTCCCTTTCTCTTAGCAACTCTATTTTTCTTGGAAATAATATTTTGTCACATTGTTTTCAACTCTAGGAAAAATATCATGATAGGCATCCTGATGAACTGAAAAACCTATATGCTTGCCAAGTTTGCCATTTAGTCCCTTTAGCTCTTTCTTGAGCCCCCTGTTTGCCAATGCATTATGTTTAACTAGAACTTGTATAAGGGAGACACTGTTTTTGTTAAAGAGTTAATTGATTCTTTATAAGTTTCGTCACTGATGTTAATACTATTAGAAAACCTAGATACCTGTAATCCCATTAGCATTTCTTTAACAGATATGCATTGTTCCAAATACAACATCTTCAATGTTAAGGATTTATATTTGGAAAGTTTTTTTCGCATTCGTTCTCATATATAAATATGTATATACATATATATCTGTGTGAGTGTGTTTGTTTGTGTGTGTGTGTGTGTGTGTGTGTGTGTGTGTGTGTGTATATGTATATATATATATATATATATATATATATATATATATATATATATATATATATATATATATATATATATATATATATATATATATATATTTACATATACACACACACAGACACACACACACACACACACACACATGCACACACACACATATTATTACATATAACACATTTTATATGTGTCTTACTCAGCATTTGAAAAGGTGGCAACCATAAAGTGCTAAGCAATGTTCATTAAAAATGCTGGACTGTGCTGTGGATGGCACACCTGATTGAATGGGGTGGTCTGGCATCAAAAAAGAGCTGTGAATGAAGTAATCACACTAGAATTTGTGTCATTCATTAGTTGATTTTATTGCACCACCACTGGTTCATGGGTTGTTATGAGGCACAGAGTACAGGAGAACATTGAGGAGAATAGTCTGAATTCCCAAATGCTCCAATGGGCAGTCTGATTAAGTGACTTGCCTAAGGTCACACTGTAGGCAAATGAAGTTAGAAAGATTCAAACTCTGTACCCTTGGTACAGGAAGTAAATTATTAATGAGTTAGAGCTATAGTCATATGCACTAAATGGCAAACTAAAGGTACAGCTATTCCCCATCAGGGAATCAAACCCTGACATCCCATCTGACAATCATGGATACTTTCCAATATACTAAAGGGGAAGACAGTGTGCAAGTGTGTAACTTTGGCATAAATACGTGGTTGGTGCCAATTCCTAAAGCACACAGTGGTCTCAATGCATTTCTAGCAATCATTCATTAATGGTATTTTTTTTCTTGCTTCTTTAATACTCTTCAGTAACAAAAGTAAATTTTATTAAGAAAAACTAAAACGAATACAAATAACCTGTATAGCATGGAGGATGACATTGTACTTCCATGGGTCTGTCTCTGTGTGTGTGTGTCTCTGTAGCAAGGAGGAAGAAGTTATACTTTCTTTCATGGGTCTGTGTGTGTATGTGTGTGTGTGTGTGTGTGTGTGTGCATGCGTGTGTGTGTGTGTGTGTGTGTGTGTGTGTGTGTGTGTGTGTGTGTGTGTGTGTGTATGTGTGTGTGTGTGTGTGTGTGTGTGTGTATGTGTGTGTATCTGTATCTCTGACTGATATAAGGCTTATAGGTACTACACGGTCATCCAACGTAAGGAACAGCAGAGCAGGCAGCAGCATAGAGATGGACACGGGTATTTGCGGTATCTGTCATGTTTAAGTCTTGTTTTCCTGTACTTCAGCACTGATGTGCACAAACCTCACCTGAAGAATTATTGATTTCTGAATTGAATCACTGAAAAGATACAAAAGTAAGGAAATTTACTCTTGGTTAGACAGATTTTATTTTCCTGACTGTGAGAAAGGACACCAGAGTACCATTCTTGGATGATCACAGATTGTCTACTATGTCTATGTCTGCTTCAGTCCTAATAGTCAGTACTTTGCCTCTGATGTGTGTGTGTGTGTGTGTGTGTGTGTGTGTGTGTGTGTGTGTGTGTGTGTGTGTGTGTGTGTGACATATCTCATCATTCCTGATGAATTATTGATTAAAAACTGAATCACTACTGCATATCTTCAACAGGAGGCACAGACTTCTGCTAGTCAGACACACAGATTTTATTTTGCAGATTATGAAGAACAGTGTGTGCAGTCCATTGAAAATCATATTTCCTTTGTTCACCATGTGTAACTAGCACAGGTAGAGTTTCCTTTATCTGCTGGCCCAAGCCTATTAGTTGTGTTTTTTTGTGCCAATGAGTCATTCAATCTTGCTGTAGAACTTACACCTTAAGAATTAATGATTTGTAAGTTAAATCAATACTGTACATTTTCAAAAGAAGTCATTCAGTGTTTAGGTAAGGCAAGCAAAGTTTAGTACACTAACTGTAAAACAAGCTTACTTTGTCACAGGTGCTGTGCTTTCTTGTATGACTTAGGAGTCTGTAAATAAGGAAACGTTCAGTTTCACATTTTTATGCATTCTCCTTTTTTTTCCAAGTTTGTATGAACTTGGAGGCATTACATACAGACAGCATGTGAGCAGGTGGCAGTGTTCATCTCTGCTGCTTTATGTCGCTTTGTATTACGTTTTTGTAGGATTATGGATATGTTTCCTTAAAGAGGTTCTATTTGTGATGGGAGGAGACTGGCATAATGGTTAAGGTGTTTACAGTACAAACACAAGGTGCTGGGATGATTATCATATGGGGTTATTGGCTTGCCTTAAAATGGCCCACAAGGGCAGTTAGCCTAGGACTAATCTATGGATCTATGATGTTTTGTTTCTCAATTTAAAAAAGGCCCCTTTTCCAATCTGATATGCCTTCCTTCTTGCCTAATGAGGGGCATCAGGTCCTAATACCCTTATGCTCAATTTCTTGCTCTCATGCTTATATGAGGTGTAAAATACTGAAAAAAAGTGGTACTACAAATTGCACCCCCTACCACATTGCACCAGGGGATGTTGCCATCTGCATCCCACAGCAACTGTACCACTGCTTCCCACAACTTCTTTTGTTTTACATAGCCATATCTTTAAAACATGTTTAAAGGCTTAACCTTAATTAATAAACAGGTATGAAACTCTGCCAATACATTGTCTTACCCATAAGAATCCCTATATTGCATTAAATATTCCATGCCCTTTATAAGCACTACAAGAAAGCATGCAATTATCAATGTTATTCAGTTATTACATGTTTTAATTGCTGTTTATTTTGTACCATTGGTGTACTGTGCTTTCTTGTATGACTTAGTACCTAGTTTTTGAGAAATTTAACCATTTGTGTTCATCCAAAAAAGTCCATAAACTCAGTACCTAGTTTATTTTATTTATTTATTTTATTTTACATTGGTTGACCGGGATTGTCCGACTGAGCTGAAGAGCCCTTCTTCAGCGGAGGCCCGGGGAGAAAAGCACCAACATATTATACAATGTTCATTATAAATTAGGGTTAAACAGCAATATTACAGGATTATTACAAGGCATTAAGTAGCAATGCAATGTTATGCAGTGTCAATAATCAGGAGTATAGCATAACTATTTCAAGATGTATAAAAAGAAATATAGTTAATGAATCTTAAATAAATTAATACTTAAACCTGGAGAATGGAAAACAAGTTGATATTGTTGACAATTCAACCACTTCTTCATGTATATATATATATATATATATATATATATATATATATATATATAGATGTGTGTGTATATACAGTGCAATGAAAAAGTATTTGCCCCTTTTTGATTTCTTATTTTTTTGCATGTTTGTCACACTTAAATGATTCAGATCATCAGACAAATGTAAATATTAGACAAGGATAACCCAAGTAAACACAAAATGCAGTTTTTAAGTGATGATTTTATTTATTAAGGAAAAAAAAAACTATCCAAACCTACATGGCCCTATGGGAAAAAGTAAATGCCCCCTAAACCTAATAACTGGTTATGCCACCCTTACCAGCAACAACTGCAATTAAGGCTTTGTGATAACTGGCAATGAGTCTTTCATATCGCTGTTGAGGAATTTTGGTCCACTCTTCTTTAAAGAGTTGTTTTAATTCAGCCATATTGGAGGGTTTCTGAGTATGAACCAGTTTTTTAAGGTCATGCCACAGCATTTCAATTGGATTTAAGTCCCGACTTTGACTAGGCCACTCCAAAACCTTCATTTTATTTTTTTAAGCCATTCAGAGGTGGAATTGCTGGTGTGTTTTGGATCATTGTCCTGCTGCAGAACCCAAGTGCGCTTCAGCTTGAGGTCACGAACTGATAGCGGACCTTCTCCTTTAGGATTTTTTGGTAGAGAGCTGAATTCATTGTTCCATCAATCACAGCAAGTCGTCCAAGTCCAGGAGTAGCAAAGCAGCCCCAGACCATCACACTACTACCACCATGTTTAACTGTTGGCATGATGTTCTTAATCTGAAATGCTGTGTTACTTTTACCCCAGATGTAACGGGACACATACCTTCCAATAAGTTAAACTTTTGTTTCATCAGTCCACAGAATATTTTCCCAAAAGTCTTGAGGATCATCAAGATGTTTTTTGGTAAAAGTAAGACAAGCCTTTATGTTCTTTTTGGTCAGCAGTGGTTTTTGCCTTGGAACTCTGCCATGCATGCCATTTTTGCCCAGTCTCTTTCTTATGGTTGAGTCAGGAACACTGACCTTAACTGAGGAAAGTGAGGCCTGCAGTTCTTTAGATGTTGTTCTGGGTTCTTTTGTGACCTCCTGGATGAGTCATTGCTGCACTCTTGGGGTAATCTTTGTAGGCTGGCCACTCCATTTAGGGATAATGCCTCTGACCGTGATTCACTGGAGTCCCAAAGCTTTAGAAATAGCTTTGTAGCCTTTTCCAGACTGATAGATGTCAATTACTTTGTTTCTCATCTGTTCCAGAATTTCTTTAGATCGTATCATAATGTCTTCTTTTTGGGATGTTTTGGCCTACTTCACTTTGTCTGACAGGTTCTATTTAAGTGATCTCTTGATTCACCAGGTCTTGCAGTAATATGGCCTGGGTGTGACTACTGAAACTGAACTCAGCTTTCCCAAAAATGTGATTAACCACAGTTACTTCATGATTTAACAAGGAGGGCAATTAGTTTTTCACATAGGGCCAACATAAGGCCATGTAGGTTTGGATAGGTTTTTTCCTTAATAAATAAAATCATCACTTAAAAACAGCATTTTGTATTTATTTGGGTTATCGTTGTCTAATATTTAAATTTGTTTGATGATCTGAAACATTTAAGTGTGACAAACATGCAAAAAAATAAGAAATCAGGAAGGGGCAAATACTTTTTCATTGCACTGTATCTGATATCTATTTATCTCTCTCTCTCTCTCTCTATATATATATATATATATATATATATATATATATATATATATATATATATTATATATATATATATATATATATATATATATATATATATATAGATATAGATATATATATATATATATATATATATATATATATATGAATGAGATATTGATATATAGATATATGTATAGATACATGTTATACAGGATTACCCCAATATCCCAAATGAATCCAGAAATTAACCATGTCCCACAGCATAAATGTGATATAAGAATGTGTGTTAGCAAAATACAAATGCAGAAAATAAAAACTGCATTATGCAAATAAATAAATAAATAAAAATAAATATATATATATATATATATATCTATCTATATATATATATATATATATATATATATATATATATATATATATATTTGCAGAAACAAACATTGTATGCGGGTTTCAGTAATTGTCTGCAGTACTGTGCTATCAGGGCTAGCTCCTATTTTTATCAACAGCAGTGCCTCTAAAGAGAGCCTTTTGTAGTGGATATAATCATTAACAGAAGGTGTAAAACCATTGTATGAAAACTGCATTAGTCATCCAGTCACAGGACTTGGCAAAAATATACCAAGACAGAAGACAGGGTTGTGTGCTAACAACACCTTGGTTTTTGCAGGTTTCCCTATGAGTAAGAGTTTAAGGCTAGAAATGTGGGGTATTGTGGTATTTTTCTTACTGTTGTTATTTTTGCTGCTATTGTTGTGGAGTACTTGTTTCATTAACATATGGAAGAGTTCTGCTTGTCAAAAAATGACAAAATATACCGCTCTCACCAGAAATATGCAAGACACAGTTGATGGCATGCTCTTCTGCCATTAAACAATGTAATATTTATTTTAAGATGAAATGCATTTGGTATAGACTAAAAATTCCTCACCAGCTATGCACAACCGCCTTATTATGTGCCTTTTCATAAAACAATGTAGGCTAAAACAAAACCTAACAGATGTCCAAACTAAATAAGCTAAAGTAACTTGTATTTCACCATGTCCACCTCCCCCAGTCAAAGAAACCATAGTCAAAAACCTTTCCAAAGCAAACTTCAAAATACTTGCATCCAAAGTGGAAAGCTTCACTATTCCCTTGCAGAAGGATAATGATATCCAGGATGCAGAATCCTACACCAAGGCACTCTATATGCATCTTCAGGATTGCATGGACCGTGCTATCCCAAATAAAACCAAGACTCCTTCCTCAAGCAAGAAGAAACCAGTCTGGTGGATCCCGGCCATAAGCAAACTTTACAATAAAAGGAGGAGACTTATACTAAAAAAGGCCAAATCTCAAGTAGAAAAATCATCCCTGATCAGCATTAGTAAGAAATTGAGGGCTCTCATCAAGTCAACTAAAGCTAATTTTGAAAAGAAAGTTGCCAAGGATGCCAAGGATAACCATAAGGCCTTCTATGGCTATGTCAAAAACCTAAATGGCATCGCTCAGGTCTGTTCTGAGCTAGTACAAAATGGAACAAAATACACTGACCCTTCTGACATTGCCAACATCTTGGCTGACAGGTTCAGTGCAAATCCCCCCGCCCCTCACCACCTACAGGGCCTATTACCATTCCAGGGATTGTGTAAGTCCAATTATTACTGATACATTGGTTAACAAGGCTCTATCTAAAGCTAAAAACACTGCCTCCATGGGACTAGATGGTGTCCCAGGCTGTGTCATACGCGAACTCCGAAAGGAATTAACCCCTCATCTTAATACCCTGTTCAGTCTCAGCCTCTCCACAGGATATGTTCCCATAGAATGGTGCACGGCAATGATGGTCCCGCTACACAAGGGTGGGGCCACAACTGACCCTGGGAAGTACTGACCAATAAGCCTGACCAGTCTGATCCATAAGGCTATGGAGCAAATCATTATGGAACTCATAAATGGAGAGATTGGGAACCTCCAGTCGCTGGACCCCACACAGTTCGGCTTCGTCAAGGGCAGATCATGCCTCCTGAACCTGGTGGATTTCTTTGAGACAGTTACTCAGGCTATAGATAAGGGAAAGGAGGTACACACGGCTTACCTTGACCTTGCTAAAGCATTTGACACCATTCCCCATTCAGGTATTATTGATAAGCTCACCAGCCTGGGCATAAACCCTTACGTCACAAGATGGATCGCAAACTGGCTCTCAGACAGATCCCATAAAGTAAGAGTAGCGGGATCTATGTCCAAATCCAGACCAGTAATGAGTGGTGTGCCTCAGGGCTCTGTCCTGGGGCCCCTCCTGTTTGGCATATACTTCTCAGAAGTACAGGCAAGCACGGAAGGGCTGTGGCTGACTAAGTTTGCAGACGACTGCAAACTGGGTGCTATAATAGAGTCTCCAGCCGACATGGAGATCCCCCAGAAGGGCCTAAATGAGACTGATGCATGGTGTCTAAGCCATGGTCTCAAGCTAAATGCAAAAAAATGCGTAGTAATCCCCTTTGGAAAAAACAGAGTACCCGCAAACTGCAACATAGGAGGTAATCCCCTGAAATCTGAAGAAGAAATAAGGGATCTAGGGACCCAAGTAGATAGTCAGCTTTCCTTTGATAACCATGTTTCCAAAGTGGTTATAAAATCCTTCTATGTGACCCATCTGATCATGAAAGGGTTTGCATCAAGATCTAAGGATGTAATGGTGCCCCTCTATTCTTCCCTCATCAGACCCATTATTGAGTACAATGCACCTATTGGAATGTACCTGGCTAGACATCTCTAGCAGCTTGAGAGACCACAGAGGTACCTAACCAAGAGGATTACTGGCCTCAAACAGTTGCCCTATGCAGCACGATTGAAAAAGCTAAGACTGTTCTCTTTTGCATACCACTTTCTCAGAGGCGATCTCTGTCTAACGTACAGAGCCATGTCCAACCCAGAATTGTTGAACATGCTCCATCTTAGCAAAACCAAATCTACTCGAGCTACACGCTCTAGGGATATAAACCTCAACACAACAATGAATAGAACATGCTGGAGGGATAGATTCCTCTCGCAGAGAATTCCCTTACTATGGAACAGGGTCCCGATCTACATAAGACAGAGCCCCTCACTATCACTCTTCAAGAGGAACCTTGATGAGTGGATGGGTAACAGAAATTTCACACCGGGGATCACACCAACAGCACTACTAGATAGGGGCCAAGGGTACTAGCTGCTAGTACAAGGGTCTAGGGAACTACTAAAGGGGTGGTGAATACCGCACAAAGTGGCTGGGCTAATATATGCCTTCGGGCAGATAGCCCAGTACCAACCTATGAACCTATGAACCTATGTCACTGGTATATACATGCACACACATGCACACACATCCACACCTACACAGAAACACATATAGCATGAATAGTGGAATACATAAAACAGCAACCTGCATTTCATTGAACAAAACACAACAATTACACAAAACTACAAATGTGCATTAAAGTGATCTGCAAAAAAAAAAAATCTGGCCACAAAACAAAATAACTACCTTACCCAACCATACAAGAACTGAAAGAAAGGAAAAAAAAAACATTTTTTTGCAGCAGGGAGTGTGGAGCATTATATATATAACATATGCATATTACCATTCCCTGCTGTACTGCTATCTTGCACACTTCCACCACATTAACATAACTAAAGATGCAATAAGACTTCATTTACAGTGTGGTATCAATATATATTTCTTTTCCAGCTTCTCCACTCCAAAAGCAAATGTAGTTTGATTCTATGCAATCCTTCACTCTCACTCTATATTTATACACCCCTTATGAGTCTGCAAAATACATACACACCCCTATTAATGTAATCATATTAGCATTTCTCTAACTCCTTTCTCTGCACTAATCTCTGCTAGTACTGCACATGTAATTTTCAGGTCAGTATCCCTAGGCTCAATCACACTCACTTACGCAAATGTATATTTATTCATTTGCACCCATTATGACCAAATGTGAAGTTGTTCTTATTGACTGTACCCATACATATACTGTAGATTGAGAGGTGGAAAGACAGATAGATAGGTTGACAGATAAATATAGCCTACCTCCAAAGAGTGAAAAATTGCATCTTACAAAGAAACTGCAAAATGCATT
>NC_056729.1:797260465-797440465 GCF_019279795.1 Protopterus annectens
CACATGGGGTGTAGGATGAAGTCTGTTCAGGGGGGAGCACGGGTTTACTGTAAAGTTTGAGTAGAGATTATAGGTTGGTAGACAGTACCACCTAGTGGCAAATGTGGAGAATGGCAGCTTAAGACCCACTACAGCCAGATAATGGGTGTAGAAAATAGGGGAGTTTGAGGGGAAAAAATAAAGGATCACCGTAGGCTTCTTATCAGACACGGAGGGAGTACATGCTCTACTGTATTGTGAGCACAAAATAGCAGTTAATCACAAGTACATACACTATATAAAATGGCCTTGAGGGAGCACTTCAGGAGTCCTGGTCTGGATATTCTTTTGGGAGAGTTGTCTTTGCAGAGAGTTAGAGAGGGATGGAAGCACCCGGAGTTGCCGCGGTGCAGACAGACTATATAAAAATGGACTTGAGGGAACACTTCAGGAGTCCTGGTGTGGATATTCTTTCAGGTGAGTTGTCTTTGCAGAGAGTTGGAGAGGGATGGAAGCACCCAGAGTTGCCACAGTGCAGACAGACTATATAAAAATGGAATTGAGGGAGCACTTCAGGAGTCCTGGTGTGGATATTCTTTCAGGGGAGTTGTCTTTGCAGAGAGTTAGAGAAGGATGGAAGCACCTGGAGTTGCCGCAGTGCAGACAGACTATATAAAAATGGAATTGAGGGAGCACTTCAGGAGTCCTGGTGTGGATATTCTTTCAGGGGAGTTGTCTTTGCAGAGAGTTAGAGAAGGATGGAAGCACCTGGAGTTGCCGCAGTGCAGACAGACTATATAAAAATGGACTTGAGAGAGCACATCAGGAGTCCTGGTGTGGATATTCTTTCGGGGGAGTTGTCTTTGCAGGGAGTTAGAGAGGGATGGAAGCACCTGGAACTGCCGCGGTGCAGACAGACTATATAAAAATGGGCTTGAGGGAGCACTTCAGGGGTCCTGGTGTGGATATTCTTTTGGGGGAGTTGTCTTTACAGAGAGTTCGAGAGGGATGGAAGCACCTGGAGTTGCCGCGGTGCAGACAATGCACAAGGTGGAGTAGCCTACAGCAGGACAGACCAGAGTGGGTCAGGGGAATAACCTCCTATATTCTATTAAATTAACCTCTAATCTACAAGTTTGGAACATTTTCACTTGGAAATTTCTGCATAGAGCTTTTTATACCTCCAGCAAAATAGTTAAATTTAACTCTTCCAAAGATGTAGTATGTTGGAGATGTTCACTAAAATGTGTAGCTGACTGGTTGCACACTATTTATGATTGTATTTACATTAAGAAATATTGGGAAGAGATTAATATATTTCTTCAAGCCATTTGTACGGATTCATTTATTTTATCAAAGTCATTAATTCTCTTAAATCTAAATTAAGTATTGTAATGAATAATAAAGATCTTTATCTTCTTTGGACTACACTATCAGTAGCTAAGAAATGAGTCACAAGAAACTGGAAATCCTCCTCTGAACCGACTATTGAGGATTTTCTAACTCTGTTGAAAGAAACTGTACTATTGGAAATAAAAGTTAGGAAACTGACAATATTTCCTAAGAAATGGACTAATAACCCTTGGAAGAAAGTTCTCTCCCTTATTGAGACACTTAAATCAGACACAATCTTACTTGTCTAAGAGGAGAGAAAGCAAGTTCTACTCTAATAATGTGTAATTCAACTCTCACTACAGATTGTTTTCTTATTGAAGGGCATTTGTATATATTGTAAATAGTTTATTATAAATTTATTCTTTCAGAAAATGTAAATCTTTAATATTATTAGTTCTGAAAAATAATAAAAATTATTTGAGAAAAAAATAAACACCTTAACCATTATACCAACACCCAACCCAATTAGTTATCTTTCAAGAACAACTCATTCTCAGGTTCCTCCAGTTTCAGATTTATTTAATTCTCCAGATTCATTGACTTTATCTATCGAGTGTTTCTCAAGTGATGGAGACAGTTCAGTACATGCATCTTTTATATTTTAGCAGTCTGCCATTGCCTTAAACTGTCTCTATTAATAAATATGTGTAACTACTTGGTAGTATGGTTATGCGCAGCAGGAGAGCAGTGCTGTTTGAAATTGTCATCATGTGCATCATTATCATCAAAATGAAAAGCCTGTATTTTGAAATCCCTGAGTCCTTTTTGGTTATAATTTTCAACTATATATACTTTTAAGTGATTGAATATTATAAGAGATTTCTGTCTCTGCAGTCAAAGGTTTCTTCAACATATTTAAAGTAAACACCATACATTCAGGCACATGGTGATTATTCATTGGTTTCAGTGAAGCAAATGGATGTCTATTATTTTTACTCCTATGCAAAGGAAAATAATTCAGCAGGCTGCCAGCCGAATTGGAGTCAAGAGCATCTACAACATATTAATCTGAGCGTCTATTGCTTATATCTCTAGCAGTTTTTTTTTAAATTGTGGGAGTATCCAAACTCAAAGATGTATCAGGAACCATGTGTATGATAGTTATAAACCAAAATAGTAAAACACAGAGTAAAAGCTGCCATTACATGACTTCACATAAAAATGATCATTAGGTATAGAGGTACAGACATAATATTTCAATTTATTGTTGGCTAGATTGACTCCAACTTGGAACTTCCAGATATATGTGGAGCATGTTTTTGATGATGTGTAACTTTCTCTTTATTGCCATATTTCAACACTGTTATTATCAAGGTCATGTTCTGTTGCATTTTTTTGTTTGTTTATTTACTGTAATAGGAGATGTTATAACATTACGTCTTTGCACAGCTAAGAAAATTAAATCCAAGACTTTCTACTGAGAAACTTAGCATAAATATCTGAGAAATGTCATTGTGATTATAGGTTCATAGATAGGTTCATAGATTAGTACTAAGCTAACTGCCCTTGTGAGCCATTATTAAGCCTAGCCAATAATCTCTTGTGAGACTCAAACCCTGCACCTTGTGCTTGTAAGGCAAACACCTTAACCATTAGGCCACCCTCCTTTCTTATGAGGTGGTATGGGAATAGATATCAAAACTAGGACCTGCAACAGGTAGAAATACTATGGATGTTGTAATGCCTGTGTGAAGTACTGATGCAAATGTAAATGGCAGTAAATCTCTTGACCCCAAGAAATTTTACTCATTGTCTTCTCAAGGTGAGATGCAGTGGCTCATATAGATTTACAAAAATGTCAAGGTATAATGGGTGGCACTGGGACATTGAGAATAATACTGCTAGCTCATAGCAAGAGGTTATTGGGTTTATTTACCATCTGTGGTACCTTCTATACAGAGTCCTCATCACTCCCTTCATCCATGTGAGTTTTTTGCAGGTGCTCTATATGCCTCCCAGATCTCAGACATGTCATAGGTGAATTAGTTATTTCCAAGTTGCCCATGTGTGTGCATGAATGTATATGAGTGAGTGCTTGTGAATACTGCATTAGAGCAATGCACTGTCAAAAATGTGTTTCTGTCTTGCAGCCATTGGCTACTGAGATAGGCTTAAAAATCCTAGTAACCCAGAAAAAAGATAATGTGAGCTATTGGAAAATACATGGTCGGATGCAAGTTCAGATCTTAATTTCCCTTAATGTTTCCTGACACTGCCTGGTGAGCAGTTAAAGTTGAAAATTCACAAAGACATTGCTGCTGGGAAAATTGCATTTAAACTACCTGTGTGTTTTCTAATCCAAAGTACTTCATAGCCTTTGTTATTTCTACATTGTTACTGAATGTGATCCATGAACATGGTAGTAGTCAGTACACAAATCTCCAGGTGGATAGGTGAAATTATTGAGTGGGATAAGCTGAGTGGAAAGGTGTGATGAGGTTACAGTGGAGACATTTAAGAAATAGTAGGATTTTGGATAAAAAACATCCCTACAGAACCTTATACCAATACAGAATAGTGCATTCATAAAGTAGCATAAAGTAGTCTAAGAAATAAGCCAACATGAGGATAAAGAAAGGAGGTTTTGCCAATAGGGATGACTGCAATTAAGAGTGCAGAAAATAGGCAAGGAGGGAGCTAGCATTTACAAGAGAATACTGGTAAATCTGCCAAGGCATTGGGAGCAAATAACTAAAGAGAAGAATGTAATAGAATGAGATAAGGGTAGGCAGAAGTTTGGACTGCAGGTTAGAGACTGCCTTTCCTACCAGAGATAGATATCAGAGTAAGGACAAAACAAAAGAGATAGGAAAGTAATATGTGAAAGTCCAGATCTAGTTAGTGTCTACCTGAGTCCAGAGCTCAAGCTTCAGTTAAAAATAATGATAATTAGTAGGGCATAAAATATGGCACAATTACTATAAGTATCGATCAGAGGATGTTAGAAAAGATTGGGAAGAGAGACTGGAATGACAATTTACAAAGAAACAATGGAAGGATAGCTATATGGCTACCAGGTACATATGTAACAAAGTCCAGAAAATTTAAACTTTTTTCCTTGGAAGTGATTTTATAACTATTTTTATGCCTGAAGCAGACTCCAGAAAAAAAATCTTCAGTTAGATAGCAAACACTGGAGGTGTAGTGGGAAAAAGGTAACTGAGAACAATTTTGTGGGAGTGTAAAGATTTGGCAGATTTAAAAAAAATTGTTACAGAGTATGCTGTCAGTAATGTTCAGTAGCCAATGTTTAAACTAAGAAAATTATTGTTCTCAGCTGGGCCACAGTATCTGAATTGTCCACACATAGTAAGGACTTACTAATCTTGATGTACTGGGTTGTCAAAAAGCAGTTACTAGAAAAGGACAATCAAGTTCTTAACCAGCTGTAACTGAAGTGCTGCATACTGTAGAAAATATAAAAGAAATGGGGGGGGGGGTCTTCAGAAAGGAGAAGGAGTAAATTACATAAAATAAATGAAATTTATAGGAATTGTACATGCAAAATATTATTCAGAACGAGAAGGAGCAGGAGGAGGATGTTTTAAGGGAAGGCAGGAACTGAACAGTCTATGTAATGCGGTAATGAATAATAATTACTAAAAAGAAAACGTATACTTCTTGAAGAGAATAAAAATGTTACTATGGTTTGTGTGGGCGTGTGTATGTGTGTGCACTGATATCACTGTGCAAATTATGATTAAATAAAGATGTTTAAAAAAGAAAAAAAAAAGAAAGGTATTAGTGGTTTATACTACATACCTGTGCCAGTCAGAGGAGATTAACATTCAGTTATGTAACTATACCAGCACATAATCCGTTATAATAGATTGGTGCATATTTGGATGTGATGTAAAGGGAAAAAGATGGCTTGGCCATGTCAGTAATGTTCACAATAAATACCATAGATGAAATTATTGGTTGGTTATATATAGCAAGTGATGTTACCGTTGGGTTTTGAAAACTCTCTAATCACAATCTTAATATTTACAATGATTTTTAAAACTCATTAATTAATGTCATGTTTATGTGGCATGCATGGCATATAATACTATGTCCCTCAATAGTATATAGCTCTCTTAGTTATGAAAATATAAATGCAAGTATGAAAATATGAATAACAAAATAACAGACAATGATTAATATCTCCACTGCAAGATATCTGCAATTAATAATCTTAGAAAAAAATTGTTAGTAACATCTTGGTATTTCATTTGCTGCCATAAGGAACTATTGGTATAAAATGGAAGTATACAAAGAAGACACTATAGGTATATATTATTAGATATTATCTAGGTAGAAAGTATCATGCAGTCATGTAACAAATGTTCTAAGAATTTTATATGAAGCTATACAGTGCAAGTCCAGTAATATGAATAATATACTGATAAATACATCAATAACTAAGCATATGAAATTTGAGAGACATAAATGGAAAGGTGAATGTTTAATTCAGCGTACAGTGATTGAAACTGTAAACTCATTTAAGGACCTGGGCATATAGGTAGATCCGGCTATGAGTTTTTCTAATCATACCAACCAACTGGTTAATGATAGTTATAAAGCTATAGGTTTATATAAAGATTTATAAACTCTAGGAAATCAGAAATGAAGCCATTGTTTGTTAGTTACATTAGACCCAAACTTGAGTATAGAATATTGTAAGCTGTGGTGCATACAATAGGAACTGTGATCTGTAGTGTATAAGACTAAAAAGTTTGGGGTTCTAATTTCACTCCAGCCCACTTGGTGCATGACTTTGACAGTGTGTGTGTATCATGCCTCTCGACTATACAGCTTTTTGTTTGGTAGGTAGTGCAGAGGATTAAGGCTCTCAGCTCTTTGAAAGTGCTTTGTGTACTCAAGGGAAAAAGGTTTGATTCTACTTCCTCTCCATGTCAAGCATAATACATCTCTAGCCATCTTTAAGATGAACCTGGACGACTGGATGGAAAACAGAAAATACACCCTTGGGATCCCACCTGTGTCCCTGTTGGACAGGAGAAACATGTGCTGACTTTGTGGGAACATGGGCAAAATTCTTGGCTAGGCTTATAAGTGGCTGTGGGCCAATAGCCTAGTATCATCCTATGAACCTATGAATAACAATATGGCAGAAATATACCAAGCCTGAAAATTAAATTTATTATAAAATATCTGAACTTGTACAGTATCTCTTAGACATCTAAGAGGAGATCTTATTCAGGTATATAGGGCATTTAGTCTCAACTACCTATGGGAATGTTTGAGGTTATCAAAAAGTACTAGAGAATCATTAGACAACTTATGTAGAAGATTCGATAGGAATGAGAAGTGCACTAATTGGTTCTCTGACAGATTAATCAATGGCAATGGATGGAACAGACTCCCAAATTATATTAAAGCAAGTACTAGTTTAGATATTTTTTAGAACAACCTGGACACCTATTATGGGAATACATATTTTGGTATATTGGTAGGCTAGACGGGCATTAATGCTTGAAATATTTGTATGTATGTATGTGTAATGGTAAGGTTACTGTACCAGGAATTAATTGAAAAGGACCATCAGTACAGATGATGACACTGAGCAACTGGATAGAAAGATGACTGAACATGAAAAGATAAGGAACACATTTGTGCACATTATGAGAAAAGGATTTGAGGGCTATGAAAGACCTCCTATTAAATTCTACATGTAAAGGAAATCACTTTCCTAAACTCACTATAATTGTAGTATCAAAGAGCAGAACAGTTAGGCAGTGATTCTATCTTTATGAGAAGAGCAATGGTTGTAGTGCTTCCAAAACAAAAGGTGATTATGTTCCAGGCCTTATCAACTATTAACTCATGTTGCGTATGTAAACTTTCACAATTGTAACCAAGAACGTACCTCTTATACTACATAAAATGCTGTCTAGAATGAGACAGAAGAATGCATTGTGTTATATGGGGAAAACTGGTGGAAGACAACTTGGTGTTGTAATGGATGTTATAAAACATGTGAGTGGAATTTGAGCAACATATAGAAACAAGAGTTGGTATTGTGTTATGTCTTTTTAGGAAAGTATTAATTTCCTTCATGAGATGGCTTAGGACAGTCTTGAAGAAGAGGCATTTTACAGAATGATTTAGTGTGTGGAGTCAAGGTATTCAAGGCCATTGTACATTGTGGGTGTATTTGGGGTACCTGTGAGGAGAAGTACCAGTTAAAGTCAACAGTTATCTTCTGGATTGTTTATAATGACAGCAGAAGAAACTAACCAAGTTGGGTTGCCAAAAGCTAAACTGGCTACAAGTTCAAGCAGAAAAAAGACTGCCACTGTCAATCTTAGTTAAGAGACAAGGGAAGTGGATGATGGAGATTAAGGAAAGCACTTACCTCAATTATACCAACCCATTTTTCTACACACATGATTTCTGCTTTACATGTTCCCTTAGGGTTACTGGAAAAGATTACGTTCCTGGTTGTTCTAATATGCATAGTTGCACATAGGTCAATTGGTGCACTGTGCAATTCCTCAGCTGACTCCCCCTCAACCACAGCTGACAACAATGAAATATGTACTTTACTCTGAAAGCAAGCCTTTTGGAATCTGGTTCTAGTGTAAGCCTGCTTACAGATTGGACTTAAACTGGAGTTCGTCACTTACAGCAAGAATACTTCTTTTGGAACTTGGGCAGACATACACCAGAGTAGAGCAAGTCTTTTGGAATCTGGCCCGTTGTTTTAGTTTGGTTCCTTTTATGGATAGCAATTAATTGTGGAACATTTCAGATTTGCATTCGTAGTTATTTTATTTAGGTTATTGTTATCAATCACAATTTTGCTTTGCATTGTAGATGCATTATTTGTTTTGAGATGCTTTTTTGTTGACATAGGAGACATGAACCTGGCCTGTGATGGGGGCAGAATAGGTTCAACATTGTTATAGTGGCTTCAAGCATATTCCTTGTTGGTCCCTGAGTGTGACATCATACTATATAATTTTATTTATGCAGGTGTTTCCATTCCTATTACCATCCTATAATAGCTCAAATTTAGCCACTTTTATTATAGTGTTGCATTTCTAAAATCATGAAACAAATCCAAACAAAACATACTGAAGAAACATTATTGTTAAGCACTTTCATTTTTTAATAAGACCTCATCAGAACTAAGCTATTAAATTCCCACCCTCTCATTTAAAACTTCCATCAAAGTCAAATTATGTATATTCACATATTTAAAGTAAAAACACATTTAACTAATGAACTTACACTTAAAACCATGCAATTTATCATCATACCTCAACATGTAAATATGCATAAAAATTGGAGTAAATGAGCACCATGTTAATAAAAACTATCATGTCTTTTCAAATAACTGTTTATGGAAATCATCTCTTTAAGACCCAGTACCTGTGTGGCATTCAGCCTAAGCTGTCAGATCATTTACTTAATCTGTATTTGTTTTTCCCGGACCCCACCCCCCTCCACGAGTATTATGTCACTTTGGTCAAAATGAAAAAAAATGAAAAGTTTTACAAACCAAAGTTTACTTATATGAACCATTTGCTTTGCCTTTTGCTTTAATACTCCACATGTGTTGATGCTTTCTCGTTCTAAGTGGTGATATGGTCTTCCCTACATAGAATGCACCAAACACTGTGAAGCAAACAATATATACAACACCTGCAGTTACATAATTAAAATGCCTTATGCAACTAGCTGCCTTAGGCTATCCTCCCATACTAATACAGGGCCTTTCACCAATATACCTGCATTATTTACAGGATCCACATCCCATCATCTTCACACTAAGAATGATATTCCCAAGGGGATCAGAATTCTGATCTAATGTAGTGCCTTTAAGGTGTGAAAGTGCTTATCATTTGTTCATATGTGAATTAAAGTCAGATTTTATAATTTTAAGGAGTGTTGGTTTGATCTTTTTTTCACTTGCTTTTTTATCATTGAGAAACTAACCCAGTTGGGGATTAACCCATACATCATTAGATGGGTAGCCAGTTGTGTTACTGACAGAACACATGCAGTCAAAGTTGGGGATTCCACCTCTGCCTGCAGACCTGTAACCAGTGGTGTGCCACAGGGTTCTGTGCTGGGCCCTATAGTGTTTGATATCTATTTCTCAGAAATCTAGGTGAAACTAGATTGACCTGTGGCTTACAAAACTCACCGATGACTGCACACTGGGTGCAATCATGGATTCCCCCAACAAGGTTAACATACTGCAAAATGGGCTTAGACAGATAAATGATTGGTACCAAAGCCATGGTCTTAAACGTAATGCAAAAAAAGCTTTATCATCCCATTTGGAAAAGGAGAAGCCCAAGCAAGTTCAATATTAATAATACCCTCCCAAGTTCTGATACATTAATGAGAGATCTGCTAATGCAGGTTGATAGCAACCTCAGCTTTGATCATCATGTGCCCACAGTTATAAGGAAGGTCTTCTATGTTGCACATCTTATAAGTAAGGGCAAAGCAGCCAAAGCTAAGGAGGTTATAACTCCCCCATACTCAACCCTCATCAGACCAATAACAGAGCACAAGGATTCCTTCTGTATGCACTTCACCAGACACCTGCAGCAGCTCGAGAGACCTTTGAGTTTTCTCGCCATGAAAATTCAGGGCCTTCAACACATGACCTACATGAACAGACTAAAGACCCTGTCACTGTACTTTGTATGATATAGACTGCTTAGAGGTGACTTGTGCCTGGCCTACAGATCAATCATAAACCTTGCCATAATGGAAATGCTGCACATCTGCAAATCAAAGAAACAAGATTCACTCACTCTAGGGACCTTAACCTAGACTGAGACATTAACAGGACATGCTGGAGTGACATATATGTCTCCCAGAGGTTGCCACTCCTCTGGAACACTCTCAATGCATGTAAAAGAGAGCTTCTAATTGACTCTGTTTAAGAGTAACTTAGACAATTGGAAGGGAAACCATAAATGTACCTATTTCTCTCTTGGACAGAGGCAGCAGGTACTAATATAGACTATATATCTTGGTCTGTAAAGAAACACGGGCATAATGTGTCTAGACTTGTTAGGGCCCTAGGGCCAATAACCTATTAACCTCCTATGATCCTATGAGGATATGATTTAGTCCTTCATTTGCAAATCTCTTTGAAAATATTGTTTACAAAGTCATAATGTTACCCCCGCTCTGAAAACATATTAACTAAAATTCCAAGCTTATTTTCCAAAACCATGTCATTGACCTTAACCTTGAAATCCTAATAGATTATCCTTTCACCTAATTTCTTTTCTGTGATAGCAGGTGTTAACTTAATAAATGCTAAAAAGCATTCAAATAATCAGGATTTCTAAAGACAGATGAGTTAATAATCATGGATTCATCATGAATATTCAATTTTACAATGAAAATATTAATTGATGTAGCCCCAACTTGATGTACAATCTTTAAAAATAGTAGAATTCATATATCTAATGAATTTTTCCAACTTGTCCTTCCATCCAAAAAATATGTCATCTAAATATCTAAAGTAGATTTTCATAAACATATTTCCCTGGATTCTCAAAAGCCTGCACGGAGTGCAAGATGAGTGCAGTAGCTCACGCAGCCAATATGTCTGCTGTGCTATCCAGGTACAGCCAGCAGGGGCGTGCAGGAGTGCGCCAGCACTAATCTTGCACGGACTAAGCCCTGGTATGCAAATTACCTCATTTTCTGGAGAAATCCATGCAAATGAGGTGATATTGCAATCCAGGAAGCTTGCAATAGTCCATGCAAGACAAGTGCAATCTGCAGAAATGTACTCGGTTACTAACCGAGTACATTTCTGCAAATTCCAAAACAGAGCTATGACAGCTCCAAATAAAGGCTGCATATTATTGAGGAAACATGCCAATGGCCAAATAGAAGGCCATTGGCATTGCAAATTGTTTAAAAAATAAATAAAACGACTTTATTTTTTTTTCGCCGATCTCAGCTGTTTAAGCATAGGGCAGCGGCAAGTAAAAGGGATCGGGGAAAAATAATAAAATAAACTGAAAATGAGCATTCTAACAAAAATCAGTATTCTGCCATGCAAGTCAATGGCAGGCAAAGGACAACTTGGCCAGTGAGTAGTGGTTGCTAAGGGGGGAGGCTCAGTATGGGACATGTAACTATGCATTAGTAGGCAATCCTATACAAATGTGGGAAAGGTTAGTGAATCCCAGATTTTCCCAGGGTGTGAGGCAGGTCCCAAAAGTGTAAGAGTATAAATAGCTGGGTGCAAAACTAGGATATAGGAGACATCATGGGGGTGCGTGTCAGGTATACTGTAAGTGGATTGGAGACCTGTGGCTCGAGATTGCTTCTAGGTTAGCACAGCTAAGCTAAGGGTGTGTCTAAACCTGCCTAGCACACTTTACAAAGTGTTAGCAGGTGTGCGTGCCACTCACCAGGTCTTACAGGAAGAAAAAGGAAGTTAAACCAGGAAAAAGCAGCTCTGTGCACATATAAGCACTCTGTTTGCACGGCAAGCACACAAGCTTAAATAGGGAGGTGATGGGAAGGGAAAACAGCAGTAGGAAGGTAATCAAGGAGAACTAGCTTAGCTGACAGGTGAAATTTATCAGAATCAGCCAATTACACAGGCAGCAGACCAGCCCAGCCCAGCACACCACTTTAAACTATGCAAACACCTTTCCCCCTTATTTTTCCTAAAAACTCTGCACCACTGGTGTATATAGAAGGGGAAATTTTGCAAAACGAAAGCAAGAGAAAAAATGTTAGGGGCTGCTTTTGCTATCATAAACCAGCATGTGCAATAGGCTGAGGGTGGTGAGGATGTGAATGTTGCTGAGCAACCCACAGTGAGGAGATGGAGAAGAGTGTAGAGACCCAGGGTAACCTACCAAGGGCTACATGAGCTGGAGATAGTGGAGCGCTATAGGGTGGGCAAGGACCTCCTACAGCAAATTGTTGTGCTATGCCAGCTATGCCTCGCACAAAGAACTAACAGAGGGGAACCCATCTCAGTGGATACCAAGGTATGTTTAGGCCTAAGAATACTAGCTACAGGTACCTTCCAAAGGCCAACTGAGGATATGATGGGGATTTCACAGGCATCAGCATCCAGGGTACTCCACCAGTTCCTGGATGCCATGTCAGCACATGTCAGTGAGCATGTATACTTCCGCATCACCTGTGAGGCGTTGGCCAGCAATATGCATCTCTTCCACCAAATAGCAGAATACCCTGAGGTAGTGGTTGCAATAGACTCCATGCACATATGCATTAAAACACCACCAGGTGAGTGGGTTAGGGTCTAGATCAACCACAACGGCTTTGCCTCCATCAACTGCCAGGTCATGTGCGATGCCCACGGCATAATAATGAATGTGTGTGCTGGCTGCCCTGGAAGCTACCACGATTCCCACATCTGGCAGCTGTACCAGACATTTGCCAATGAGGACATCCCACATGGTCACCTAGTGGGGGATGCTGGACACGCACTGAAGCCATGGCTGATGACACCCATCAGAAATGCACACACACACGAACAAGAACTCCATAATGACGCACACGCACAAACATGAATCATAATAGAGTGTGTGTTTGGGATGTGCAAGTAACAGTTCTGGTAGCTGGACACATCCGGTGGAGCCTTGCAGTACTCACTAACTACATGTACCCAAATTGTCCTTGTATGTGCCATGCTACACAATATGATCCTATGGAAACAGCTGCAGCAGGAGCAGCATGGGGCAAGGCCACACAGCCCCCCACCAGTGCCAAGGCCTGCACAGGCGCAGAGCGACTCAGAGGAGGAACAACCTGAGCCTGCCCCAGTAGGCAGAAGGAGGTGTGCTCAGTATGACCTGGCCTTGGCAAAGAGGCAACGCATAGCACATGCACTGACACAGTAGGGACCCAGGGAATGACACCTCTCTCCAACTCGCACATGCAGTAAAATGGATGCCAAACATGGCACTACCTGTGCTCAACCATGTATAGGGAGTGTACTATGTGCATCCGACATAGGCAGCCCTGCAACACCACCCTCAATACTGGGACACCCACAAGGTAAGTGACTCACACATGCCAGTTGGGGGGACACATACCCAACAACAGTCACAGCCAGAAGGATTGGTGTAAACAAACACAAAGAAGTGCTGTATTATGGCCTCTGAATGAGCCCCATGGGTAACCCCTACCCCAGGCCTACACAGACAGACTACAGCAGGCCAGCCAGTTGGATGTAAGTTGTGAAGGCTAGGAAGTCAGAAACTAATATGTAGCTAGTGAAAGCTAAGATCTGTAGTACACTGGTATGCCTCTAGCTAGCAAGATAGGTAAGCCTACAGACTGAAATGGTGTACCCGACATACCAGTACAGTCCTAGCAAATGTGTAAAAGTGTAAGGTGTGCCCCACCATCCTATGTACACTTATAGTAACAGTCAGGTGTGCCACACCACCTCTGTGTAGAAATGTAGAAACAGTCAGGTGCCCCCCCGCTATGCAGAAATGTAGCAACAGTCAGTGCCAAATGACCGATGTATACCCTGCAGACACAGCATGCTACCTGTCAGTGTACAACACAAAGGTCAGCACCACAGTACAAACTACCTGGACTTGATCCACACAAGTAATATAGATGGCCATACTGGGCATGCTCACACACTTAGAGGAATGAGGCAATGTCAGTCAACAACATACTGAAAAGCCATACTGGGCATGCTCACACATTTAAACACATGAAGGCCATGTCAGCAAACACCAGGGGACCAGACATATCTGGCAGTTGCAGTTCTTAGTGTAGACACATGTCTGTATGCACCACTCCTGCCTTGTACACACAGTGGATAGGAATACAGACATATATGTAAGGACAACACACTATAATAAGCCAAAGGTAGATGGACATAGATTTGTTGAAGAGAGTGACGGTGACAAGGAGCCATCTGGGCCTGTCCCACCCAGCACACAGCCAAAAGGCCCCAAACACATGAGGTGCAGGTGTCACTCAATGCAGATACTAACCACCAGTATCTGTCCGCATGACGGCGTGTTGCACATGCCAGCTGTGCAACATGAATGTACAAGGAAGTAGTCACCTAGTAGCTGTATACATGTACCTGTGGCATATGACCCCGTGTGTGCCCGCATGCGGCATATCAACCCCTACATGAATGGGTTATGGCCAATGCACAAACCACCCTCCCCATAGCAGTATCATGACAAGCCTGCTGAGGTCATCCAATGTGAAATACTCCTTAGGGAGAGCTTTAGCTCAGTAATCCCCTTGGCGCATCTCAAAAATGTGTACTGCTGTACTGATAAACTAGTTAGGTAGTAGTCCTAACCTCAGACTTGGCAACTGTGTGAGTGTGTGTTTGTGTAAGTGTCTCTTGGTCTCCGACTGTGTAGAGAGAAATGCTTTTTAGGCTACTCACACTCCGTACAGTTCATATACACAACTTTGGCAAGGCTGCTGATGTCACTCACCTAGAAATACACCTCTGGGGAAAGCATTGCCCAATAATCTCTGTAGCACATCCTGTAATTGCATACTGCTGTAGTGTGATAAAGTAGTTAGGTAGGTGTTCTAACCCCAAACCTGGTGAATGTGTGTGTGTCTGAGTAGAGAGCAATGTTTTTTAGCCCATTCACACCCCGTACAATACATATACTCAACTTTGGCAAGGCTGTTGATGTCACCCACCTAGAAATACACCTCTGGAAAGGTTGTAGCCCAGTAATCTCTGTAGCACGTCCTGTAACTACGTACTGATGTAGTGTGATTTAGAACAGAACTGTGGTAGGGTTCCATCTCCACCCATGGCAGTTCTGGATGTTTTGTGTGTGTTCCAATGTCAGTGTATGGAGGAATGCATCATAGGCTACTCACTCGCAGTACCTTTCAAATGCCCTACTTTGGCAATCCTGCTGATGTCATTCATTGTGAAATACAACTTTGTGGAAAAAGGTTTATAGTAGTCCATGTGGTGCGACCTGTAACTGCTCTATGCTGAAGTATGATATAGGCCTTGGTCAGGGGTTCAATACCCACACATGTTGGTTGTGGATGTTTTGTGTGTGTCTGCGTAGGGAACGATGCATTTTAGGCTAGTCACACACAGTACAGTTGAAATGGCCTTCTTTTGTAATCCTGCTGATGTCATTCAATGTGAAACACACCTTTGGAGAAGAAGTACTTTAGTAATGTCTGTGGCACATACTATAACTGCATAGTGCTGTAGTGTAATAAACTAGTTAGGGAGGGGCTAAACTCCCAGACATGACAGGTGTGTGTATGTGTGTGTGTGTTTGTAACTTGGATCCTGCATAGAGGTGGGGGAGAGTGTGTGACACCTCTTGGCAATATGGAGGGGGTTTTACTTACAATTTTTATGGTGGCCCTACTGTATATCACAATGTCAACTATACAGGGATAACAGATGTAAATTAGCTGAGAGGCTGGGGTGCAAAGCCATACCCATACATGTGACATCAAGGCCAGCCACATGTCTGACTGTGGGGGGATGCCTATTCATACAAGATGCATAGTGTGTGGGGCCTCTCAACCCCATTAATGGTGTATGTGGACATGTATATTTGCTAATCTGCCATTGCTATCTACAGATGTATGGCCATATATACCTATATAGATGTATATATCTGCTAATATATATATATAATTATGTCCATATACACTTACATAGATATATATCTGCGTACACGTATGTAACACGCTTGTGGATATGTAGACATATAGGTGTATACACATATATGTGTCAATTTAGGCATATGCATGTATATATGTGCATATATATTGATATATATGCATATAGTTTTAGAAATTAATATATATATATATATATATATATATATATATATATATATATATATATATATATATATATATATATATATATATATATATATATATATATACACACATATATAGATATGTTGTATCTGTTTAGATATTAATATAGGTACACACACATACATCTAGATGTTGGTATACATTCTCTGTACAGTTGCATGACTGAACTGGATGATATGTTTCTGAAAACGTCGTCTTTTTGTATCTGTCATGGCTTAGTGGTAAATCACTTTGTCTATGGTGTGCAGGGTCCTTGTTTTGAGCCTTGCAAGAGCTGTTTATTTTGTTGCTGGGCAGAACACGGCCCATTGGATACACAGTGATTAAGGCACTTTAAAGCAGTTGTAAGCAAGTTTGCACAGGTTTGCGCGGAGCTAAGCAATGCCTACACAGGTTAAGCAATTCATCAGCTAACTGAGTATAAGAAACTGTAACCAGACTTTAGCAGTACTTACCTCCATGCAAACCCGTGCAAGCCTTTGCACAACTGCTTTAAAGTGCCTTAATCACTCTGTATCCATCGGCCCTTGCTCTGCCTAGCAACAAAATAAACAACCTCTGCAAGGCTCAAACCCAGGACCATACACACCATAGCAATTTACCACTAAGACATCTAAGATATACATAACCCGGCTGTATTCACAAACGTATCATCCAGCCCAGTCATTCAACAATACAGAGAATGTATTCCAACATGTAGATGTATGTGTGTGTGAAAATATATTAATGTCTAAACAGATACAACATATTGATATATGTGTGTGTAGATATATATATATATATATATATATATATATATATATATATATATATATATATATATATATATATATATATATATATATATATATATATATATATATATATATATATATATATATATATATATACACACACACACACACACACAAATATGTAAGCAGATATTTATTTATATAGGTATATGCAGACATACATCTGTAGATAAAGTGGGAACATAGCAGAAACATATATGTCCACATGCACCATTAATGGGGTTGACAGGCACAAACAACATACATCATTCACGAATAGGTATTCTCCCCCCCCCCACAGCCAAACACATCTGCCCTGCAATACACTACCAACTGTTGCAGATCCCATAACTAGGACATTACACGACAAGGGCACAAGATGTTAACAGTACTCCATCCCACCTGTATGATGTCAGGCTGGTATCAGTAACTTATCATGCAGTACAGTCAGGCTCATAATGACTCCCATTTTGCAGTAATCTGTTACGTTTGTTAGCCAGAGTCCCATACTGTTGGCCTGTACTTCAGAAATGTAGATGCCAAACAACAGTGATCCCAGGACTGAATCCTGAAGTACTCCACTTGTCACGTGTCTGGGGGTAGATTTGGAGTCAGTTACACCTACAGTTTAGGTTCTGTCAGTAAGCCATGTGGCAAACCATCGAGTGGCATAAGGATGTATGGCTGGATTAGTATGTTAATCTATGTTTCCAGATGGGGGGATGGTGATGAAGGGCTTGGTGAGGTCCACATAGGTTTGTGGACAGGCTTACCCTCTTCAACAGCTATGCAGACGGAGTCAAAGCAGTCAATAAGTTTCAGGAGACAAGACTGGCCCTCCATGAGCCCGATCTGTGTGGGGTCCAGTGTTTGAGGGTTGCCAATGTCTGGGTTCAAAACATCCCTGGTAATGCATTCCATGGCCATGCAGATCAGGCTTGTCAGACTGATGTGACAGTAGTTCCAGGGATCACAGGTGGATCCCCCCTTGTGGAGTGGGATAATTGCATCTGTACTCCACACAGTGGGCATCAGGCCTGATGTGAGGCTATGATTACACATGGCAGTTAGGTGAGTTGCCATTTCATTTTGTAGTTCATGTAGTACACAGCCCAGGATGTCATCTGGTCCCATGGATGCTGTATTCTTAGCTATGGGTAGTGCATTTTCTGCCTGTGTGGCTGTGATTACTAGGCAATGGAACCCTTTTCGTATTGACATGAGCACTTTTGGGGGTGAGGGGGGGTGAATGTGGCACTAAATCAATTTTCCAGGATATTGGCACATTCCGTGGGGGCAGTCTATGTAATTCTGGTGCAGCTCAGAGCACTTTTGAGCATTGCCAGTTAGAATCAGACATAACTATAGAATGCTGTGTGGTTGTCTGTGGAATCTGTGTCAATTTTAGTTACAAAACTTGTTTTGGAGGATTCCATGAGGGATCTCAATGTCTTACTGGGGCTGGTAAGGGAGTTGTTTGCATCCTTGGATTACCCTTTTTTCTTCAACAGTGTCTACCGTCTGTTGTATACTGTGTTAATGGCAGGAGACTACCAGACTGGCTTGATTATTTGGGAGGTGAGCATCGTGGTTCTATGTGGGATGTCAGGAATCATGCACAAGTGGTTGTGCTCATACAGTGCCTTAGTCCAGGATTCATCAGTTGAACTGTCAGCTCCTGTCTTCATGGGTGTCACAAACATTGTCACTTCTGCCTTGAGTAGCATGAAGTTGGTCTTGGAGAGGTCTTTTACGGACAACTGTATATGCATTCCTTTCACATGTTCAGTTCGATTAGCATATGGTGGGATTACTTTGGTGTAAATGCAGTCCCATGTACTGTTGTGATGGCTTAGTGGTTAGTTACTGTGACTATAGTGTCCAGGGTCCTGGGTTCATGACCTGCAAAAGCAGGTTATTTTTGTTCTGGCCCAAACAGCGGTTAATGCATACAGACTAATTAGGGCAATTTAGGTTAGTCACACTCAATACAATTAAAATGCCCTACTCTGGCAATCCTGCTGATGTCAATCACTGTGAAGTACACCTTTGGGGAACAAATACTCCAGCAGTCTCTGTGGTGCATGCTATAACAGCATAATGCTGTAGTATGATATAGAACTCTGGTAGGGGTTCTATTCTCACACATGGGAGTTGTGGATGCTTTTGTGTCTGTTCCTATGCCTGTGTAGAGAGCAATGCATGTTTGGCTAGTCACACTCACTACAATTCATTCGCCCTACTTTGGCAGTCCTGCTGATGTCACTCACTGTGAAATAAACCTTTGGGGAAAGAATGCTCCACTAATCTCTGTGGCGCGTTCTATAATGGCATAGTACTGTTGTGTAATAACTAGTTAGGTAGGGGTTCTTATGACAGGTGTGTGTGTGTTTTAGTGTGTTTATGTTTGTCATTCATGTCCTGTATGGAGCTGGTTCATAGGTAGGTATTTGGCTATTGGCCCAAGGGCCTATGTAAGACTAGCCAACAAGGTTCCCTGGCTTACGCCACCCAAAACAGTTATTTTCCTGTACCACTGTGATCCCCGGGGTGTATTTCCTATTTCTCATCCACTCATCAAGATTTTTCTTAAAGAGTGCTAATGAAGAACTTTGCTTGACATAGATGGATAACCTGTTCCAATAGTATGGGAAGTCTCTGGGACAGGAATCTATCCCTTCAGCATGTCCTGTTTATTGTGGTGACAAAGTTTAGGTCCCTAGAGCATGTAGCTCAGAGGGATTGGATTTCTTTAGGTGTAGCATGTCCAACAGCTCTGGGTTTGACATAGCTTTATATGTTAGGCAGAGATCACCTCGGAGTAGGCAATATGCTATGGAGTAAAGCTGGAGTTTTTTGAGGCGGTCGGTGTAGGGCATTTCTTGGAGGACAGTAATCCTGTTTGTGAGGTAGTTATGTAGCCTTTCCAGCTGCTGCAGATGTCTTGTGAGGTATATTCCAAAAGGGGCATTGTACTCTATAATGGGCCTAATGAGTGTCGAGTAGAGGGAAACAATGGCCTCTTTTTTCCTGGATGATAACCCTATTATGATGAGGTGTGCCATGTAGAAGGACTTCCTGACTACTGTGGCGATGTGACTATCAAAGGAGAGACTACTGTCCTCCTGGGTCCCAAGGTCTCTTATCACACATTCTGTGTTAAATAGATTGCTGCCTATGTGGTAGTTGATGGGTACAGAGTTTTTACCAAAGGGGATGACACTGCACTTTTTGGCATTGAGCTTGAGGCCATGGCTCTGACACCAGGCATCTGTCTCAGCGAGGCCTTTCTGTAGGATGTCCACATCATTTGGGGACTTGACTATGGCTCCTGGTTTGCAGTCATCTGCAAACTTCATTAGCCAGAGGCCTTCTGTGTTAGCCTGTACTTCAGAGAAGTTGATACCAAACAGAAGAGGTCCCAGGACTGAACCCTGTGGTACTCCACTTGTCACTGCTTTTAGGTCAGATTTGGAGTCTGCAACTTTTACAGTGTGGGTTCTGTCAGTGAGCCAGTTGGCAACCCATCTTGTGATGTAGGGATTTATTTCTAGTTTAGTGAGTTTAGCTATAATTCCAGAATGGGGGGATGGTGTCAAAAGCCTTGGCGAGGTCAAGATAGGCTGTGTGAACCACCTTACCCTCATCTATGGCTTTGGTGATTGCCTCAAAGAAGTCGTTCAGGTTCAGGAGACATGATCTGCCTTTCCTGAACTGGGTGGGATCCTGAGTTTGGAGGTTACCAATGTCTTTGTTTATGAGTTCCATGATGATATGTTCCATGACCTTTCAGACCAGGCTCGTCAGGCTAATAGGTAGATAGTTCCCAGGATCATTGTTGGCTCCCCCTTTATGGAGTGGGATAACTGTTGCTGTGCACCATTCAGTGGGCACAAAGCCTGATGTGAGGCTATTACTGAACATGGTGCTTAAGTGGGGAGCCAGTTCATTCTGAAGTTCGTGTAAAACACAGCCTGGGATGTTGTCCGGTCCCATGGATGTTGTGTTTCTGGCTTTAGGGAGTGCAGCTTTTACCTGCATAGTTGTGATTACAGGGACTCTGCATTCTACCTGTATAGATATGGGCCCTTAAGGTGGTGGGAGGGAGTAAAGTTAGCACTGAACCTATCTGCCAGGATGTTGGCAATATCAGTAGGTTCTGTAATTTTCGTGCCATTGTGCTGTAACTTAGAGCAGATCTGGGTGTTGCCAACAAGATTCTTGACATAGCTATAGAATGCTTTGTGGTTGTCCTTAGAATTAGTGGCAATTTTGTTTTCGTAGCTAGCTTTGGAGGATCTTATAAGGGATCTCAGCTTCTAACTGAGGCTGACCACGGAGCTCCTCCACTCATGGGATTTTATTCTCTTTTGCAACAGTTTCTTCCTTCTGTTGTACAGTTTGTTTATGGCAGGGGACCACCAGATTGGCTTCCTTTTTTTGGAGGATAGCGTCTTGGTTCTGTTTGGGATAACACGATTCATGCACTCGTGTAAGTGCTTATAGAGTGCATTTATGTAGGATTCAGCATTTGTAACTGTATTGGCCATCTGCATGGGTGTCATGACGTTCACCACTTCTGTCTTAAGAAGCATGAAGTTGGCTTTGGAGAAATTTTTTACCATTGTTTCCTTAATGGGGGTGAGGGCAGGATGTGGATATCATGGGTGATAGCTTATGGTCAGATCGGACCAACGAGGAGTTGACTTCAGGTGTGGAACACTGGTCACTCATGTTGGTAATGACTAGGTCTAGGATATTGTTGCTCCTGGTGGGGGTGGGGAAAAGTTGATCCAGAGCATTGGAGTTTATGAATTCCAGAAAGCGTTGAGCTAAGGAGTTAGTACACGAGTAGTTTTCCCAGTTAATGGTGGGGTAGTTGAAGTCGCCCATTATTAGGGTGTTTGGTTGAAGCCTAATATTTTCCAGTACATCAAGAAAAGAGAAGTGGAAATCCTGGGGCATGGTGGGGGATCTGTAGCAAGCTACAATTTGGATTGCAGTTTTGCCCAGAGTTAGTTGCACTTGGATAACCTTGGATGGCTGTGAGTGTGTAACAACTGCACCCAATGATGAGTGCGTTTTTAAACTTTCTTATATGGTGACCCTAGCATAATTCACAATATCCACCATGCAGGGATAACAGATGTGATAGTACATAGTCAGTTACGGGTTAGATACCCTGGACTGGTAGGTGTGTGACGCAAACATGCTTACCTTTTACTCTCCCAACCCACCCTGACTTATCTTTGCCTTTGTCTGTCTCTCTCACTCACTTTCTGGTAAATGTGGAGACTTAAACCTGCTTTGCTTAGGCAGTGGCATGTGTATTGTCAGTGATTCTCATGATCAGCTGATGGCCTCTGCATGGATTACAGCCCTCCTCTAGCTGATTGCATGTGGAACAGCTGTGGTAACATTCCCATAGCCAATTGCTTGGAAACACAGTCCAATATCTAGGAATATCATGTTGGTGTTGGGCCTTTTCATTCACTGTGAGCAAGAACTAGATCTGTTAGGAAAACAGCATCACAGATGGATTGGGGACTTACCACTGACAACATATACTGTGGAAACAGGCCAACACACAGGATGGGGATGTGCCTGTCCTGACAACAGACTGTAAGTGCTGCAGTACTGCAGTTGGGGTAATATTGGTTTAACAAGGTGTGCATGGATATGGCTGTCCTACATGCTTTAATGCTTGTCATGTCGGTGCTGTTTATGAGGAAGCCCATCTGTAGGGTCATCTGTAGACTGGGCAGTGTGTGGTGCCTTGAGTTCCTTGTGTTACCCACAGAGCACCTATCTCTCAACTGCAGAAGGTAGTGTGAGGATTGCAGCCAGTAGATGGTGACAGCCAGGAGAGGTACTGATGTCATATCCCTCATAGGACATATGTTACATCAAACCCTGTTACGACAGGAAATGTATGAGGTCATCACAGCGACAGGTCAATATTGGCCTTGTGTTTGTGCCTCCAGCCACAAACCTGTCAACCTTTTTACATATGTCATGCTGTAGGGGGTGCATATGTTCTGTACACCATATTCATTGACAGCATATCTGATTACAAGCCAGTGAGATATCAGACTGCTACACATGTTATGTATAGTACAGGTTATATTTGAGGACATAGCCTTGGCATTCTGTGGTTGTGTGTACAGTAATGAGGTATGTGCAAGTCTGGTAATTGTCGACAGTGTGTGTATGTATAGTGCATATGTACCTTGGCCTGTGTAGAGACTGTGGTAGATGTTATTGTTCTTGATCCTGTTCTATCTGCTGTTACATGCTGATCCACTGTATGTCACCCTATCAGCTTACATGTTTGTAGGTGCGAACGCACACATGTCCCAAACCACAGACAGCCATCAGACCACACCATGTAGCGGCCCAGTATATATAGGGTTGTTGTGTGAGTGGCTCATATAAGGATGGTGTACAACACATAGTCCATACACTGTAATAGTACATTAGCTTACCATATGTGGCTGTGGCTGTGTTCACATTGGTTGTGGTTATGCACTTTCACACAGGCGTCTGTTACTCTGTGATGCGACATGCCTGTAGCGCTTGCTATCTATGCAGGGATATGTGTATTCCCACATAGGAGATATAGCTCAGTGTTCAGTCAGTCTGCTTGTAGCCTGCACTGTGCTTTGTTACATGCCTAGCAGCTTACTATACTTATCCAGTGAGATGTCATGTCCAGATACTTTTCAGATGTACTGCTGCCTGGCCACCATAACAGTCATGTATGTCAGACAATGCAGTGGGATGCCGTTCAGATGTATGTCAGTAACTTGTGGATAGTGTGTGGCCATGGCACTCTGTAACAAGCAGTTATTAAGTGTCAGGACATACAGGGGTGTATGAATGCATAACCTATGGGGGAAAATGTATACCAGTATGTATGTGTTATACCCATCTACATGGCTGTTAACATCCTCATTGACAGGCCTGGTCCACATGTCTTGCATGAAGGGGTTCTATGTATACCCCTGGACTGACCCGAGTGTGTCAGACTGTCCACATATATTGCCTATAGTGCAGCTGTAGTCCACAGGGGCGTTACTGTGCTAGCAGTGGTACTGTACTATGATGACCTTAGGATGTCTGTAAGCAGCCTATGGCACACATGTTAACAGCAGATGTGGCCTCCCACACACACTATTTCTGTGAAGACAATCCCGATTACAGTAGCAATAGTCTACAAATATACCTGCACTACATACATGACATCCCCTGACACTGAGAGGTTGGGACTATTGGGGCTGAGGTAGGGCTCCACTCCATGTGCAGGATATATGGTGAACATATATGTATATATAAGTATGCATATATCCATATAGATATGTACACATATACATATCTTGCTTACTGTATGACAACAGTTTTACTGTTTAGCTGTGTTCCAGCCTCTGTCCTCCCTCCACCATATGACATGCTGTCAGGGGTTGTTATGTAGTGGGATGTGTGTATGTCATGCTGTCATTCCTGCCATCACTCCACTGCTGTTGTGTCCCCCCACACATACTGGGAGGTTGGGGCCATATATATGTAGGTTTCGCCTACATAATACATGTGTTCCCTAATGCACTCCAGAGGCCAGTGTATGTAACAGTGGTATATGGCCCAGTATTAGTGAGTGTAGGGGGGGTTGCACCATGACTAACCTAGGCTGTTACAACATGTGTGGGTATCTGGGATAAGCAGGGCCGGCTCATGCTATAGGACTGCAGGACGGCAATCCCCCCCACCTGTAAAAAGAAAAATAATTGCATCCTCCCACTGTAGAAAATGAAAATAAATAAAAATTCACAAGAGTCTCAGAACTCACGCATGCTGATTTCCTGACTGCTGTGTTAGGCAGTCCAGAACTCCACGCACACATGCATGCTTAGGGAAGGAAGGGAACTCCACCCTGCCAGCCCAGAGGTTTGCGGTGATGATCACACAGACCGGAAGAACGGACTGCATTGCCCGCAGGCTGGAGGCTCCACCCTACTCATGTCTCGCGGGGAAACCCAGAAGAGCCTGCACAGGCTGTTATGGAGGTGATTGGGCTGCTAAAGAAGGACTTAGCTTGCAGAAAATAGAATCAGGCAGGCCACAACAGAGAATTGGAAGGTAGGATGTGTGTGTGTGTGAAATGCCCCAGTTGATACATGGTGGTGGGTAGAGAATAAGGCTTGAATTCTGTACCTTGGGCCAAACTGGCAAGAGCCTGAATTCTCTACCCACCACCATTTGTAAAATATTTGCAGATTTTTGCCTCGTATTTGTTCTGTTCTGTTCCTCATAAAATCTGTGGTTTCTGCACTTTTGCTGCTTAAAACAGCCAGTGGTGCAGTGGTAGCATTGTTGCCTGACAGCTACAGGTTGTCTGGTTTGATTCTTGGCTGGGGTGTCTTCTGTGTGGTGTCTGCATGTCCTCCCTGTGTTTGTTTGGTTTGCTCTGGTGTCCTCAATGGATATTTGTCCCTATTTTTTGGACTGTATTCCCCCATTATTGGCTTCGTCCAGGTTTTTTGTGCCAAGGTTGAGAGCAATGGTGATAATTGAATTCACTGAATATGTTTGGGGGCTGTATTCCCCCATTATTGGCTTTGTTCAGGTGTTTTGTGCTAAGATGTTGACAGCTATGGTGAGAAGTGAAATCATTAAATGGTAACCATTTAAGTTTCAGTCTTCCCTTCTTTCATTAAACAGATGATTTGGCATACTGGTATGTTGTTCTGACTGTTTTGCACAGGGTCCTGGGTTCAATACTTGGCAGTGAAATGTATGGTGGTAACATAGCATTTTATTTTAACAACTTTCCAACATTATACAAGCAATGTTTAAAATGTGTCCCTGTTTTTGGTCTTTTGCCCCCCCCCCCTAAATTTTGGATTTTTCCAGATTTCTTGTGCTGCAAAGTTCAGAGATGCGGCTGAGTGTCAAGTAGATTTTACAAGAAGCTGAGAGCTGCAGGGGAACAAAAGTTTAGTGCTGCTTATGCCAAGTTGGCTTGCATTGTTAATAGCACAATAGGCAGAGTACTTGCTTTTGATGCAGAAGGCTGTGGGTTCTACTCCCACAGTCGGTAGATGTATTGCTGATACTGTACCGTATTGTAAAGGGGGTGGATGCTGCAGTCCTTTTTGGTGAAGATACCTAGTAACTATGAAGCTGTTATCAGTTTGCCATCCATTCCCTATTGCAATATTACTAGCTTATCATTTTTTAATGCAACTTAGGCAATTTATTCCTCAAGGGCAACAGGCACTTTATTTGTAGATGAAACAATGAAATATAAAGTTGTTTGCTAGCAGCAACCTCTTCATTAGTTACAGATTTTTTTAATGTGGAATTATTTAGATGACTTTTACTTCTTCAGAGATTGTGCATATTTAATGATACTGGTGGACTGTAGAAGTTTGAGTAGACTTTTCTGATAGAAATGTTCTGAATTGAGCAGTTTTGTCATTATTGGTGCATTTATTTTGTTTCATTGTTTCCTGGAAAAATGTTCAAAACAAATTTCAAACACCCATCAACTGTACTATATTGTACAAGGAATATTAATACAATCAGGAAGGTGTAGCAAAGACCACGTGTATGTTTCATGTCCAAGGGGCCTATGATTTGAAAACAGCCCAAAGTTAATCTTTTATCTGCCACTGGCAAATGTATTTTCTTTGAATGTGGGTTTCAATGCTGTTTCAATGAATGTGAGTTTCAACGGCAGAGAAGTTTTAATGCTAAGTCTGTTTTCATTGTGAGATTGTATTGCTTTATTTAGCAGATATCTTAGTGTTTGTGCTGTAAAATGCAAAATGAAACTTTCAAATGAAGTCCAAGTCATCGTAGAAGTAAAGCAGTATGCACATTAGTGTTTATGGTAAATGGGGTGGAATAGCCGAGTAATGGTTCATTGGAATGACTGCAGGGGGGAGGCTCCATTCAACCATGATTTTGTGAGGGGGAAGGTCAGCAAACTCAAAGACATCCCCGGCTGAACTATACCTCTCAACTGTCCAGATTTTCACAGAATAGATATTTGCTTCTTATTTTTGGTTTGTTCCTCATAAAATGTGTGGTTTTCTGACAAATAATTTAGGAATTAAGTCACTAAATAATGACAGACATTGAGTTTCAGACTTCATAACCTTCAGAAAAATGCATGCTAAAGCAAGACCTGTTTATACAGCAATTTATAGTACTGTTTATATGCTCCTCCAGTATATTTGGCCTTATCCAGATTTCCTGCATTAACAGGTTGAGAGGTACATGCAAATAAATTGCTTTATAGAATTAGGCATATCCAAACCGCTCAACTGTCCCCGATTTTGGCTCAAAATGTTGCTCTTCCCCTAATAATCCCACCGCAAAATGGCAATTTTGGAATAAAACGTGGAGGGCTTGCAATTAAGAAATAACTGTAATAATCAGAGTTATAGATTACTTTTCCTTCAGAAATGCATGTAGATTGTTTTATTTTGTCAGCTGCTCAAGTTAGCAGTACTAATATTAAAAAAAGTGTCCCTTCTTTGACAGGTTCCCAGCTGTATTGTGGGGCTATTTTATATTTTTGCATTACATTTTTGGTCCATTTTTCATAAAATGGTGGGGTTTTGTTGGCTAATTAGTGGCAAATCATTAAAGACTGAAGTTAGAAAATAATGACAGACATTTGAGTTTCAGACTTCGTACCTATCAGAAAATTCATAGTAATGCAAGACCTACTATTCTATTATCTTTCTAAGTTTATAAGAACAATATTTAAAAATTGTCCTCATTTTTGGGCCTTTGTCCCACTTCTGTGTATGGCTCTGTCCATATTTCTTGTTCTGAGGTTGAGAGGTATGACAAATGTGTCAGGGCCATCACAGTCAGCCAGAGACATTTCAAATTGTGACATACTTGTTGCACCCCACTCCCCCATGTAGTGACTCTGGATGTGTCCAAGCAAGGCAAGGAGCAGTTACGCAGTGTAAATGTGCAGAGTATCCCCCCATCCAAGGTAGACATAAGTGCTTCTTTTATTCTGGCCTTGATTTTGCAGAATGTTCTGGTTTCTGTCATATTTTTATACTGTTGATTTATGCTTATTATTACTCAGAAAGTGCCTGTTGCTCTGTGTTTAAGTAGCAATGCTTTAATGACCATCAGGTAAGCTTGTCTGAGATTGTAAGATGCAAGTAAGCTTTAATAAGCATACTGTTAAAGAATTGCCAAAATTGAAAGCATTTCTGTTTTTGCCATGCAGAGAATACATACATAACTAGATAATGTACAAGCCTTGGGTATTGAAATGCATATGACAGTATTTGTAATAAAGGACAGGATTACACTATTTTAAGAAGCTCATTACATTTGTTGGAGACTTGCAGTCATCTTTGCAGGCTTTACTTGTAAACCAAACAGAATGCCAATCTATCATGTGTGGTCCATTACCTGTACAGTAATCCTTTAAGCAATGTATCTTGAGCTTGTTTCTTGTTTGCTTTTCATTTTTTACTTTGATCATGTTTTCCCCATGAAACAAGTAGATAGTTCTCAGGCAGCAGGTCTTTTTTGGATAAGAAACATTTTTACAAGTGGGGGTGTCACAGATATTGCTACTTTCAGCATGTTACTTGGCACTTTAATGTTGTTGTTGTTGTTGTTGTATCTTTCGGCTTTTCCTGGTTAAGGGTCGCCACAGCAGAACTCTGGTCCGCTAATGATTGCAGCTCTGATAAACCTGAATATAAATTATAATTAGAACTGCAGTGCAAGAAGAAGTGGTTTGAGTTGAGTGCTGCTTGTTTTTCTTATATTTGATTTTGACTGTCATTCCAGTAATGTATTTAAAAAGTAATTTATTTTTTCATGCCTCACAACCTTTTTGTTTCCATCTAGCTATTAAGTAAGCTGTCATGAAGCCAATGCATTGAAATATATATTTTTTCTTCTACACTTCATTTTGTCTCGATTGGACTCTCATAATGATGGTTTGGCACCCATGGCAGCGTATTTATTTAATTAAAGTTACAGTTTTTGTGGTTTTGAGCATAGCTCCTCCCCTTTCTAGCTGTCCACACCCCTTCCCATTGACCCCGCCCATTCACCTGTCTCCTGCAGCCCCCCTTTGATTTGAAGTCACCAGCCTCCACTAGGGATAAGTTGCCTTAAGGTATCTGGATGTACTTTACCATGCAATCCACCTTGGGTAAATGCAGACCTACTGCCTCCTGTCATACGGGATGTTCTGTTTGTCAGTGTGATTGTGATGGTGTCAGGTATGCCTTGTTATGTAACAGATACATCCCATTGTGTCAACTGGGGGTCTGTACCCCCTAGGGATTGTGTACAGAGTTTAGATAGAGGCTGCTGACCTATACATCTGCATTACGTACTGTTGATTGTCTGGTATGCTGTGGCCAAGTCTGTCATTACTGATGTACTATTTGAAGGCCTTGGCCTGGACAGCAACATATGTCAACCTTTCCAGACTACTGTCTTAGTATAACTGTTTCACAGTTGCATTACACTGTTCATATGGATATCAGTGTCTAAACAGCTATATGACATGGCATATACAACTATCGTGCACAAATAAAGCTTTCACATTCATTTATGCACACCTGTGTGTGGTGTTATATCCTTTGATATCTCTGTGGGTATATGTTGCAAGCTATGAATGTCATTCATATGAGTGGCTCATACAGTTTCCAATTGGTAAGGTGGTGACTGTAGGAATACTGGCTGCTCCATATTGTGTGCACGTGTGTTTGTGTATATGTATCCTAGGGATGGCCATGTATTTTCTGGTCCTGGTTATGCGATCTGCAACACTTGGTGCTGTATTACAGGGGGGGTCGTGCTTGGCTGGGGGGGTATACTTTTTTGTACTAGACGTATATTGTGTGGGGCCTCTCAACCCCATTAACATTGCATGAGGACATATATGTTTTGTTGTTTCCCCATTATCTACAGATGTTTGTCCGTATATACCAATATATATATATATATATATATATATGTGTGTGTGTGTGTATATATATTTATATATACATATATATATATATATATATATATATATATATATATCTGCTGACATATATATATATATATATATATATATATATATATATATATCTGCTGACATATATATATATATATATATATATATATATATATATATATATATATAAAACCTGCCATATATATTTAGACATGTAGATGTGGACATGTATATCTATAGATGCAGGCATTTGCATGTTTATATGTTCATAAATATTTATATATATATATATATATATATATATATATATATATAGCTATATCTATATATACATATATATATATATACATCTACATGCTGGAATACATTCTCTGTACTGTTGAATGACTGGGCTGGATGATATGTTTGTGAATGCATCATGATTATTTATATCTGAGATGGCATAGTGATAAATCACTTTGACTGTGGGGTGCAAGGTCCTGGGTTTGATACTAGAAGAGGCTGCTTATTATCTTGCTGGACAGAACATGGGCTGTTGGATACAGAGTGATTAAGGCACTTTAAAGCAGTTGTAAGTGGGTTTGCATGAGTTTGCGTGCCGGTAAGTACTGCCAACCTCTGCTTATGTTTTCTTACAGTCAATTAGCTTCAAATTTCGCAACCTGTGTAGGCATAGCTTACCCCTGTGCAAACCCACGCAAACCCGTTTACCGCTGCTTAAAAGTGCTTAGTGCTGCTTACCCCTGCTCTAATTCCTTTAAAAGAAAAGAAAAAGGGGTTGATAGGAAAGTGGTGAAAAACGGGGCACAAAGAGGGAAAGACAGTAGGGAAAATAGCTAGGCATGTGCAGGAAGGGTATAGGAGAGGTCCATAGCTGCCCATTTCTTCTACAGCAACAGCTGTGCATATAGACTATGTTTGCAGGTACATTTGGACCCTCAAATCCCTGGGAGAGGGGTGAGGACAACATATATTCATTGTGATGCCAATTAGACCAGATTACATGTGTCCAGTGGACTAGTGTGCGAAATGGACAGCTATGTATGGGGCGAGATTTTTTTTGTGGGAACAGACTGCTCTTTTTGTTTTTTTCAGGTGAGAGTGGGATGTTGGGCTGGGGTGGGAGGTATATTTGGGGCGGTAGGTTAGGTAGGTTAACAGACAAGACACACAAGAAGCATAGAGGGCCGGTATATGACACATGTGGAGGGTAAACACCTTGGATGGGGAAGGGTGTTTGGAAGTCGCAGGCCCATGAGCCCCCAACAGGAAACAGTGGGACTGAGGTCCCCACCCATGGGCAGTCACCACTGCACCTTCACAGTCCTGAATTTGGCTGTGTTGAGGATGTTTAGGAGGGGCAGGCTCACCCTTTAATAGTGCCACTTGGCCCTCAAGCTGGCATATCCACTCTCGATACTGCAGATTGAGCTCCTTAAGCACCACTGCCCAGACCTGTTGACAGGTGACAGGTTCCCCTCCGCACCCACTCTGAGGGAGTGGACAGCCCCATCCCCTGCAGCAGTTCCACCCGAAGGTGGTGCAGGGCCCATGGAGAAGGAGTTCCCAGGCTGGGCCCCAGATGTGCTGGTGCCCGGTGCCATGGCCAGCTGAGGTGGGACAGGTGGGACCGCTGAGACCAACCTTCCCATATGAGCTGTGTTGTCACAGGTTTATGACAGATATGGGTTAGTAACAGTTAACAGCATTCAGGATTAGTTATAACAGCATGCATAGGTATTCCTATTAACCCAAAACACCAGAATAAACACAGTTGCAGAGCAAGCAGATCACATGCATATATGTAACAACAGTGGCCATTACAGGAGCATGCAGGTTTCATTGATGGCAACAGGCCACCGATATGGGTGTATTTTCACATGGTACATGCATAGAAACAAATGTGGATATTTATAAACCATTAGTACATATGTCCCAACAAAAGGCTGGAGTGTACACATACCATTTGAGGAGTGTCATTGGGTTATTATGGACATATGGCAGGGGTGAGAGAGAGAGTTCAATTAACAACTAATATATCCTTGTAGTTTTCACAACATTCTTAGTCACTGCAGTGGTCTTTCCCTTACATGTATTATTAGACTACACAATGGTCTTATATTGTACACTGGTATGTTTATAATTTTTTATATACGTGACTTGAGTCTCACATACAGGCATGACAGGCTGCAGGTGTTAATGAAACATATGTTGAGAAATGCTGTCATACACTTTGGGTGAGGTGATAGAATGACAAGTTTGTTTTCATATGCAATCCCTGACTATGTACACGTTTGGATATCAGTTATATGTGATTGACAGCTGCCTACAATTCTTGGAACATCACACTGGATTTTCAGGGGAACAGGGTACCAAGCTGGTGATAAGGGCTATTTATCTGGACATGCTGGACAGATTGGAACAGCTGTGGGGTATGAATATGCATACAACTTACAATCTGAACTTTCTAGCAAATTCTGTACTGTTGTTGGGTGTAAGTATGCATACAGCTTTCTATCTTAACATTGTATCAAAATCTGTACAGTTGTGGGGCATGATTATGCATACAACTTAGTAGCGCTCCCAGGATTCAACCCCCTGCTGGGTGTGACAAAATATTATTGCTAACATCACAGTACACTGTGCTATCAGGGAATTGATGTAAAGCTTTTGACTGGTTTATATCTAAGTCTCCCTAACTTGTACAATATAACTGACATCTTGGCACTTCCAACATTGTGCAGGACTTCATGCCCATTTTATCTGCATACCACAGTGTGGGTGACACTGCTTAAGATACAACAGTACTATTTAAAGTATGGAACAGATTGCCGACATATGAGAGAAGAGTAAACAGAAGCATTCCAGGGGTTATACCTTTAATCACAGACTATTACACATTTATTTCTACTTTTCCAACACTTTCTAAGGCTCTTATATTTATTTGTTGTGACAGTGCATGCAGGCTGATTATTAATCTGCCTCTCGACGCAGGCGTTGCAGTCTAGCATCATGGGCTTGCTGGTTTGCAGCCTGCTCATCTGCAGCTGTCAGAGAAATGCAGTGATGTTTAGCCATACCTATCCATAGTATACACAAGCTATGCAATTATTTACTACTTGGTAGAATGAGTACTTACTCAGTCCTGGGGCATTGGGCATCTGCCGAGACTTCTGGATCCACTGTTCCAGGACATCCCCCCTCCACCACTTCAGGTCAGCATGGTGGTGCCTGACCTGCTCACCAGTCCGGGGGATACCTGTGGCACTGGTGAGGTCATGGGCGAGACTGTCCCAGGCCTCTGTTTTATACTGTGAGCCCTGGTACTGGCCCTGCAGTAGTCTCTGATGATGGTGTTTTACCAGGAGCCATACCATGATTTTTGACTCCTGGATGCCACAGCGTTACGTTCTAAATAGAGTGCCTTCACCCACACCAGCCATTCTGCCTGCTGTATGAAGCTACAACCAGTTATGAGAAGTATTCCAGCCTGTAGGGTTTAAATACAGCCATTTTCCCACACTTTCTCATGATTGGCCAGTTTTGAAAAGGCTAAGCTATGGGCACACCTGCTTACATAAGGTTGGCACTGCTTAAAGAGGTATACCACTAGGCAGATTGAATTGGCTCCGCTACACATTGCTTACACTTACTAACTTGAGCTGTGCTGCGGTTAGCATTACTTAATAGTTAATTAGCACTATATTTGCCATTTGGCAATGATTTATTCTTCATTACAGGTTATATATGTGTCTGGTATCCGTGATTCATGTATACATACACTCTATGGGGACCTGGGGACTTCTACACTTTAGATCTATGCTTACTGCAGTACTCCAGTTCACATATTTATGTTAAGGAGAAGGTTATATCACTTCACACTGTACATAGATTCAGTTCACATGTTTGGTTTGGTTTTACTGTGGTGAGGATTAGTTTGCTGATATGTCATTTATATCTACTGCTATGATAGCTTAGTGGTTAACTACTGTGACTATAGTGTACAAGGTCATGAGCTTGAGCCTTGCAGAGGCAGGTTATTTTGTTGCTGGGCAGAACATGGGCTGTTGGATACAGAGTGATTAAGGCACTTTAAAGCAGTTGTGAGCGGGTTTGTGCAGGTTTGCATGACGATAAGCATTGCTAACCTCCGGTTACAGTTTCTTACACTCAGTTAGCCTCTACTTTGCTTAATCTGTGCAGGCAATTCTTACCCCAGCACAAACGCACTTAAACACGCTTACTACTGCTTATTTTTGCTTAAATCTGCTTATTAGTGCCATATTCATTATGACACTGACACTTCACATGTGCATTTAATGCAGTACTCCAGTTCACATTTAAATATTATTATGTAGGTTATACTGCAAAAAGATGTAAAAATATGTTCATATACAGATTTCACATGGGAAAATAATATGTGTTGCAGTGGGACTCAAACCGGGAATGCCTGTTTGCTAGGCAGATGCTCTAACCACTACACTATTGCTGTGCTGCTTCATTTGCATATATATTCCTTGTTATCCTCTTCAGCCTTTTTAGCTGCTTTAACTGTAGGTAAGCAATGGGCAAATCAGTGCACCTACGGTTAGCTGTACTCGGGGTTTTAAAAAATAAATAAATAAAAGTGTTTTTTTCATTTTATTTGAACGTACTGTTGCTGTTGAACACATGGGGACTGTTGGTGGGGATATGCGGACACTTATGAGCGGTCTCGCTCATTTATTTACACATTCTTCTGTTCTACTTTGCAGGAGTGTGTTTATTCTGAGAGCTCTGCTCTCAGACATGCCCCCTGCACTTCTCCACGCCCTGTGTAGGATTAGGTGGTCAGGCAGTGTGCCTTCATTAATATGCATGGCGCCCTGCCATCCTCCTCTTAACTGCTGCTTCCATGCAGGACTAGATTAATCCTGCACGGAAGTTTAGTAAATCCAGGGGATTGTATGGACTTGTAAATATAAATTCTCTTCACCACCTCCACATAATAATATTAGAATAAACTTTAGCATGTCTAGCTCCCATCCTACTCCTTTTTTTTCTGGTGAAAATAATCCCCTTCAAAAAATGCAACCATATAGTTTGAAACAATATCCATTAATGCTACCTTATCATTAGAAAACTTATCTATTGTTGTAAATCATTCCAACAATAGATATGTTTACATCAAAAATATAAAATAAATGTATATACTGCTATTAAAAAATAAATACAAATCAATTTAACATAGGACCCATTTTCTAGGCACAGTAGTGCCTCCAGCGTGGGTGTTGTAGGATAATAATATGCCTTCCAGGAATGGACAGGCCAACATCACTGGGCTACCTGCTATTTTGCCAATAATGGCTAGCCCCTTAGGAATTATTGCTTGCTAAATCAGCATATGTTTTCTTTAAATATTTCAGCTACAGGCTAAACCAGATGTCTGTCTTTTTTGTGTGAGTGCATATGTGTGTGTATGTGTGTGAGTGTGTTTATATGTTTGTGTATGTGTCTATATTTGCATTAAGTGTAAAAAATGTTAAGAATAAATCTAACAAAATAAAAAGAAAGCTTTAATAACTTGTTATGGGCAGATTTGCTGCTCAGGAATTTGATATGATATTACAATGACTATGAAGTAGATAATAAAATGGTAATGTTATGTTATCCAAGGATGGTGCTGCAACAGTTCAACTGGGGGGATGTTCCTTAACTCACCAGACTCTTAAGGAAAATAACTGGATGATTAAACTAGTGCGTGAATGATCTCACTAGTCAGTGAAAGGTCCAAACCCATGTCTCATTATTGAAAGAACTAAACTGAAAGATTTATAAGATTATTATTACTGATGGTTATATCAGTTAAACAGTGGAATGAAATGCCTCAATGTTAAGTTATATCACAAGAAAATGTTTTAATTGTAGAAAAGAAATCAACGCTGTATCGAATAATGTAATTCACTGATATACTCTACTGCATTTCTAGTTCAGTAAGTAGAATTACATGCAAAAGGGGTTTTTTTTGTATTTTGAACCCAGTCTGTACAACCTTCTAGGATTTATGGCAAGACTGTGATGTGCTTATTGCCAGATCTGATCCTCATTTAGTCATTTATTACATTACTGGCAAATGTCTGTGTAGTCTGGAGCTTTAATCTTTGGTGGGATTACAGTAGTGGCAGTATTGTGAATTCTTCTCCAGGATTTGTGCTTCATTTCTTTCTATAGTTGTAAATATCTGCTTAAAGTTATATTACAATAATCTCCAGTAGGATTGTGGTAATGTTAGTGCTATGAACTCTGGTCCAGGATTTCTGCTTCAGTACTCTTTATAGATGTATATACCTGCTTAAGATCTTAGTACATGCCTTTCTGTTTACCTTCCTACTGTCTTTTCGTCTCTCTTTGAGTGTGCCCCATCCTCCACTGAGGCGTTAAGCTAAACGTTTCTGAAATTCTAATCATGGAACTTGAACATCAGTTTTGGTTTTATTGGATTGGATCCCTTTGTAGCAAGTCTGCTGTATTAAGCACAGAGCTACATCCACTCAGGATATTTTGCTTAAGACTCTGACAGGTGTGAGATACAAGCTTTAAATCAAAAGGGAAGAAAATGCGTTTTATTTAAATTCTGGTAAGCTAGTTTAAGTTGAACTTAACTGTGTGTTGAAAGTTATCTGTATTTCTCTGCTTTCATAGGTTCATAGGTTCCTAGGAAATTACTAGGCTAATGGCTTAAGAGCCCATAGAAGCCTAGCAAATACCACAACATTTTGCCCATTATATGACCCTAAGGAGCAAGAGGATATCATTTGTTTGTGCCAATGCCTTCACTATCTTAAGGATTGCCCCTGTCCTTAAGGGACATAGGCACTACCCCAGGTGTGAATTTGTGATTCCCAATCAATTGATCTAAACTGGGTTTGAAGACGGCCCGGGATTGGATCTACTTAACATGAAGAGAAAGCCTGTTGCAAAGAAGGGACAATCTCTGAGACACATATCTGTCTCTCAGACATACTTTAAGTTTGAATCCCTATATCAGGTGACCCTCATGTTGTTTGACTCATAGATGTGTGACAGTTCCATCAGGGTTGGATTTCTGAGTGCTTTGTAGGTAAGGCATATGCCACCCCTTAATTGTCAGTAGGAGAAAGAGTAAAGGGATAGGCATTTTAGTTTATCTGTATAGGCACCCTGTATTTTCTTTGTGAGGAGCCTCTGAGACCACTCCAGCTGCTGTAAGTTCAAAGTGAAGCACATGCCAAATGGCGCATTATACTCAGTTACTAGTCTAATGAGGGCTGAGTACAGGGGGGACTATAATTTCCTTGGATCTGGATAACATACCTTTACTTATAAGTTGTGCACATAGAAGGACTTCCTCACTACTGCAGACAAATGGTGGTAAAACTTCAGGCTACTATCTATCTGTGTACCTAGATCTCTCAACTCTGAGTCTACTCTTAGGGTTGTGAAATTTATATTGCAATTTACAGGGGTATTTGACTTCCAAAAAGGGTATAATAATACATTTTTTTCACATTTAGTTTTAGGTCATGGTTCTGGCCCCAATCATTTGTCTGATCTAGACATTCCTAAAGAATATCAAAATCATCAGGAGATTCAATGATTGCTACCAGCTTGCAGTTATCAGCAAACTTTGCCATCACAATCCCTTCCACATTAGCCTTGACTTCTGAGATCTATATTTTGAACAGGAATAGTCCCAGCACTGAGAGCTGTGACACACCACTAGTAACTGGCCTCTTGCTTGATCTTGATTCACCCATTTTAGCCATATGTCCTGTGTGACAGCTGTCCCTCTGGTGACATACGGATTTATACAAAGTTTTATGCATTTATTTATAATATCTGAGTGGCAAATTGCATTACATGCCTTGCCCAGGTTGAGATAGGTGGTATGTACTGCCATCCTTGGCTTTAGTGATCTCCTTAAAGAAATTCAACAAATTCTGTAGGCATGACCTGCCCTTGACAAAGTTGAATTGTGTTGGTTCCTGTGTTTGGATGTGTCCTATGTTATTACTTATCAGGTCCATGATTTTTCTTTCCCTTGCCTTTCTCATAAAACTACTCAAACTTATGAGGCTGTAATTTCAGAAGTCAGTAGATGGTCTTCCTTTATGCAGAGGGTTGACTGTTGCTGTCCTCCACTTTAAGCCAATCTGGAGGCTGTGGTTAAAAAGAGATCCTAATGGGCCTGATAAGTCTCAATTTAAGCTGATCAAGAGGAAAACTCATATATCATCAGACCCCATTGAAGCCATGGATTTAGCTTTAGAGAGCACAGTGGCAACCTGTTCTTTGGTGATAATCGACAAAGTAATGGTGGAGGGTATTTCTTGGGAGAGAACTGGCAGTGATGGGAAGGTGAAATTTGAGATGAATTTGCCAAACAGCGGCTTTGCTTTGCCTTCTGTCTGAGTATAGGTGATGTCATGTACAACTAATCCCACACATTGTTATGTTTCCTTAAGATTGTGGTCATAATTGAAAAATGCCTTATGGTTATCCTAAGTTTTTAGAGGCTATTTTTACCTCAAAGTATGCTTTCAGAGACTTGACTAGTTCCCTGATTCACATGTTTAGACTAATTTCAGACTTTTCCCTCTGTTGTGCATATTCCCACTTAGTTCTGAACAGGATTTTCTTTCTTTTGTTGTACGACCTATTAATACCAGGTGTATACCATGGTGGCTTGTTTTTTCAGTTTGACTTTGGTTTATTTTAGTCATGTATTGTTGTTTCTAAGCAGTTGTTTATATTTTTATACATAGCTTTTGTGTATGCCTCTGCAAAAGTTTTTGTGTTTTCTGGACTTGGGGGAGCTTGGAAATCAGCTATTCCATGCCTTAATTGTTGTTAATTTGCTTTAGAAAAGCTCTTGGAGTATGTTGGGGAACTAGATTTTCCTTTTCTCAATGAAGACTGCTTTGAGATCTGATATTACTAAAGAATAAATTACACTAGGGGGGTGTTCAGCACTCCTATATTTGTGAGAACCAGATCCAGGGAATGTGTTCCCCTAGTGGGATCCCAGACTAGTTGTTTTAGGGCATTTGAATATACAAAGTCAAGAACTCTTTGGGCCAGCATGTTAGTGGACGGGTACTTAAAATAACCCATGAGTATGGTTTTGTAGTAGGAGTTTTTATCCATTTAACTGTGTCCATTTTTTAGTTTGTCTGGGACCTTAGTTTTGTAACTTCATTTGTATTTCTTTGAAGATTAAACAGTGGTGAGATTGCAGTATTGGCAGTGTTGTGAATTCTGGTTCAGGATTTGTGCTTCAGTACTTTTTATAGCTGTATATACTTTTGTAAAATTACATTACAAACTTTAAAAAAACTGGTTAGAATTATTAAATTTAAAAGATACATTTTTTCTCGAAATAAAGCAAATCATTAAAATTTACTTATTATTCATTTAATAATGGGAGGCAAAGTAGAATTGATGAAATATCAATTTCACAAGATATAATGACCAATACTTTAGAATGTAATGTCACACAATGTCCAATTTCTGATCATAATCCTCTTATTTTAAAACTTGAAACTGCATACCTGTAATCTCCATACATATCTAGAAATGTAGCTTGTTTGAGCAAATTTTAAGATTATAAGCCCTGGTTACTTTCTGAAGCATAATTCTTTATAAAAACATCCTAGGATATTGTTGGGGCTGACTGAGGCTGTGATTTTGACTTTAGTGAGTGTCACCAGGCATTAAAAAAAAGAATATATATGTATATATATATATATATATATATATATATATATATATATATATATATATATATGTTATCGTCTCTATTACAACAATTGTAATGGAGGGAACTCAGTGCAAAACACTCAGAATAGCTGTTTAAATGCTTTTTAATAGAAATACATTTAGCTTACACAATCCACAAAACGGATAAAATGCACTGTTAGTTACTGTTAGTTTAGCGCTTTCACCTAACTGACGTAGGCTTCATCAGAACTAATCAAGTCAGGTGTTTCATACCTTTTAAATAAACTTTTTGGTGCCATTTTTTTAAAAAAATTTCTTAAAGCTATATACCAACCATATCTAAACACATAAAAACTATACTAATATAAACTATACAATTCTGTCATAATCATATAATATATATACAAATTTATATATCTATATACTTAAAAAATTGTTAGTATTCAGTTAATCAAATCTTATTAATATATACTATAATATTAAGAATATTGAAAAATTATTAAAAAATTGTTGAGAAATACTGTGCAAAATATATAAACCAGTACTATATACATATATTCATCAGTGAAATTGTTATTATTAAAATTATATGAACCAAATTAATAACCTATTCAAGTTAAAATTATAACATACTAAATTTGTATATTGAATACAAAACTTCCATCTCTATATATTAAATATTAAAAATATTTATAATATTATGTAAATTACCATAAAATATCTTAAAAAATTATTATATGTATATCCAAATGTTATAAAAATGTTATAACAGATATTGTAAAACCTTTTACTGTATATACTTTTAAAACATGTTGAATCTGCATGAAAATATCCTTCATTGTTCACATTTACTTATGCAAAAGTGGTTTGATTGCAATGGTGTCATTAATGCCCGGATTGGTGGTGGCATCAGTATATAACTGCCACCACACTTCCTTATAACTCAAAAACTCCTTACGATTACCCCCCCCTATTATTTACTTTAATATGTTCCAAATCCCAAATTCAAACTTACTCTCATCACCAAAATTCATAACATGCCTATACAAGGCATTATTAGTATCCTTTTTCTTTATACTACAAGAATGATCATATATCCTTTTCCTAAATGGCCTCTCTGTTTTTCCTATATAGTATACTGGGCATTTTGAACATTTAGCCATATAAATAACATAAGGGGTGTTACAATTACCCTTAACAAAATGTATAACAGTTTTGTTAACATTATCCAAATTTATAAAGGCCTGTTTTGTTATAGACACACATTGGTTGCAATTTCCACACCTCCTCGTTATATACTTGTAACTTTCTCCTTCATTTTTATTACCTCCTTCTTTTTTATATTTGTATTCATAATCTCTTTCCAAGATTCTTTTTATATTTGGCCCCATCTTGTAAACCACTAAGGGTTTATCCCCCATAATTCGGGACAAATCATTGTCAATACTGAAAATTTGCCAATGATTATTAATAATTCTTGTAATGTTATTTACATACGGTGTGTAAGGAAGTATACAAGCCCTTTGATATTTTATCACATCCATGTTATTTGAAGTGGGATTTATTGAATTATTTATATTTGGATTATTGCTATTTCTCAAACTTCCTAATAATGGTGTGTACCTTCTGCCCCAATTCTCTATGACATATTTTTTAACATCACTCATCATTTCAACATCATATTTCCTCTCCTCATATCTAGAGGTCATTCTAGCTGCTCTAATGCATTGATCTCCATATACATTATAAAGCAGTTTCTTAGGGTGATTACTGGTATAAAATAAATAATCATTAGAAAAAGTATTCTTTCTATATATATTTGATTTATAACCCCTTTCATCGTGAGAAACAAATGTATCTAAATATGCTATACCATTATTACTAATATTATGTGTAAATTTTAAAAAATCACTGTTATTATTAATAAAATTAATAAACTGATAAAATTCATCTATTTCACCCCTCCATAAAATATATATATCATCTAAAAATGAGTGTAATGCTCCACTTTCTGGAACCATTTACTCTTAAATAAAACTTCATCTTCCCAATTTAGCATAACTAAATTGGAAAAAATTGGTGCGCTGGTTGAGCCCATAGCGACACCCCTACTTTGTTTATAATATTCCCCTTCAAATAATAAATAATTATGTTCCAGACTTAGTGTCATACACTCCATAATTAAACATACTTTGTCCCATTCCAGATTTGTATATTTTCTTATACTATTACAGAACATTTCAAGGCCCTGATTTTTAGGAATGCATGAGAATAAATCCACCACATATATTGTAACATATAAAATATTATTAGTATCCATATCTATGGGGAAATTAGACAAGAAATCCCAAGAGTCTTTTAATAAATGAGGGATGTTACCATAAATTTCTTTGAGCCATTTATATATAGCCACTCCTAAAGGGAAAGTTTTAGATCCACTACCCGAGATAATAGGACGGAAAGGAGGATTTTCAATACTTTTATGGATTTTGGGAATTCCTACTAGTTTCGCCATAAGGGGATATTGCACGTTTAAAAAATTGTATACTTCATTAGTGATATGATTATCTATCAAAAATTCTTCTAAATAGGAATCAATCCTTTGGTAGGCTATATTTATCTCATTCAATGAAACCGTTTGGTAATTCCCTGATTCCGCAAGATGTGCATATAACTTCTGATTGTATTCCATTCTATCATAAATCATGACTCCTCCCCCTTTATCTGGTTTCATGATACGTATATCATTGTCTCTACTTAATTTATACAATTCGTCCCTTTCTTCAATAGTTAAATTATCCTTGATTTTTTTTCTTTAGGGTAGTGTTCTTGAATTTATAAATATCCCTATATACCTGTTTTTCAAATATTTCCACCTTAGGATTCATATAAGGAATAAACTTACTTTTATTTCTTAATTTCTTATCATTGGTATTCATCTCATCAGAATTCATACCCTCCTTGTCCTGGAACATAATCGCCAAATTTAATTTACGTGTGAATAGTTTGATTTCTTTCAAATGATCAACTAGATTAAATCTGGGGGTTGGAACAAATTTCATCCCTTTCGATAGTAAATCAAAATGTATACTTTCAACACTTAACTTCGAATAATTATAGATGTAAAATTTATTATAAATATTCACCACCCCTTCTGTCTGCATATTCTTTTCTTCATACCGTCTCAACATAAATATCCCTCTCAACTTCCTTTTCCACTACCTTTTCCAATTTCTCTTTTGATATTCATTTTGCTGATTGTATCCTTTGTATTGACTCGTATTCCCTTTTGCCATTCTGTTTTTCCAATACTGAGGGTTCCAATTTTTCTGAAAATTTTGATTATAACCTCTTTTTTCATTGTATACTTCCTGTCCACCATCAAAATGACTTTCCTCTTCCACATAATGTTTTTGTCCCTCATATTTATTACCCTTTTGATGTGTTTTCACATTTCCTTTATTGACCATATTCTCCTTCCAAAAATATGCCCTATTCTCCTTAAACTGTTCAATATCCCTATTCAACTTCTTACACTTTCTATCAAAACTTGATTTTGTCTTCTTTTCCACTATAGAAAATTGTCTATCATACAAATTATTCCAATCATGAAATAATAAATCATTCTCAATTTGCAGATTCAACACTTCCACTTCCACTATACATTTGGATATTTTCTCATCATTATATTTTATCAATAATTTCATAAAATTGTATCCACATTCATTAAAAAAACTATTGAATTCATTAATACATTCATTAGTAATATCTATTCCTAAAGGAAATTTGAAAAAACGCAACCCTACTGGTATAATTTTTAACTCCAAACATGTATGCAAATAAGCATTTTCAACCTTAATAGTATTAATTTTGTTTAAAACATTCCCACATCTGTATATTTTCTCCTTCAATGTCTCATTAACAGTTCATTTAGTGGTTGATCACTTTTTCTCTTTATCAAAATTATCAAAAGTGCATTTGTGTGTGTGTGTGTGTGTGTGTGTGTGTGTGTGTGTGTGTGTGTGTGTGTGTGTGTGTGTGTGTAGGAGCACTACAGAATCCTGAAAGACCAAAATCTCAAAAGTTCAAAATACTGAAAGCTCAAAATACTGAAAACTCAAAATCCTGAAAACACACAGGATGCCAACACTCGTTATATTCCAGCACAAATACATACAGAAACCTTTTTCCCCTTCAACTGTATGCAGGGGAGCAAGTCCCCTTGCACCTCCCAAACCCCTGCTACTTAGATATATCAACGCCAAGATTGCACTTCACTGCACTAAGTGCAATCTTGTAGTTGATATATTGCCTCCTTGCTTATACTTGGAGAGCAGTAATATAGTTTGTGTTTTATTTGTTTCTGTATGTACTTGTGCTGGAATATAGTGAGTTTTCAGTATTTTGAACTTTCAGGGTTTTGGTCTCAGGATTTTGGGCTTTCAGGATTCTGTAGCTCTCCTAAATATATATATATATATATATATATATATATATATATATATATATATATATATATATATATTGCAGATCATTATCTTGGCATAAACACAAATTAAAGAAATAGGAATCTGAATTACTAAACTTACAAAATGAACTACAAAAAGCTAAAGCTAAATATATTAGTAATGATACTAATGATAAAACTACAATTAATACAACAGAACATTTAAATAAAAAAATGAAACTGTATCAAATAAAACAGCAATAGCCATATACAAATGAAAAGTAGCCTCTCTTGCTATATCTCTGAAGCATATGCACAATTTATCTAAAATAGTGGAATTACAATCTAGAAGTTGCAGTCGTTAAAATAAAGAATATTAATAACAATAATTCATATAATGAAACTGGCAATATCCTAGATGCCAGGATTCATTAAGGTGTATTTGGACTCAAATTTAGAGTAAAAAATAGGTAACATACCCCTGGAAATGATTAGTACTGAAACAAAGAAGCATTTGATTAAATAAATGACCTATAAAGAAGTCATCAATAAAATTAAACAACTGAAAACTAATAAAGCTGAAGGTATGGATGGAATCATGTCTGGAATGTATAAATTGTTTTTACATGACTCTCATTGAAATTCAAAATAAAGAATTAATTCCTCCATCTAAGAAATATTCATTAATTACTCCAGTAATGAATGAAAATATATATAAAAAGTTAATCTTATATACTTATTTCTTTCTTAAACAATAACTAAAAATGTTTATGTCAATCTTTAATGATGGATGAAAAAAGAAACCTTAGCACTAATAATACATTCAGATAAAACTGGCTTCATTTACAAAAGAAAAACACAAGAAAATATTAGAATAGTATGAACTCTTATACACATTTTAAATAACAGAAAAGAAGAAGCTTTATTTGTGATTCAGTCTCGATATTGAGAAAGCATTTGATTCCTTAAATTTGACATACCTATTTAAAATAGTAGAAGTATTTAATTTCACTAAACAATTCATTTCTCTTTTAGATAAAAAATATACAATAATAACAAAGCTTCACCACTGAACCCATTTTCTTGACTAGAGGAACTAACAATGCTGCCCTTTATTTGCAGTACAGTTTTCCTTAGCCTTTAAATTACTTGCTATATTTATTAGGAATAAAAACAACATAAAGGGTATACAGATATCATGTAAATATAACTCAGTAGTAATGCTGTTTGCTGATGACATTCTCTTAACGCTTTCAAACAAATAATCAACATTAAAGGAAATTGAACTTACTGTTAACCAATTTCAAGTATGTTCAGGATTAAATTTTAACAACATAAAGTCACAATGCTTTCTTCTAAACAAAAATAAACCTTCTTAATCATATCCTAATAATATTCTTGGTGAATAAATCTCAACATTAAAATATTTAGGTGTAGACATAATGACAAGATTAGATGAAACTAAAATAATATTTATAAAAAAAAAATGGGAAGCAATTACTAATCTAACGATGAAATGGAATAAGATGATAATAGCCTTTGAATACAGATTATAATTATTAAAATGGTTCTTAAAAAAAAATATATATATATTTATATATATATATATATATATATATATATATATACAATTAATTGCCTTCCAACATCCTAATACATTGTTGGATTCAGGAGGAACTGGTTTTCCATACTTAAATATTTATATAATATCAGTACTTTTTAAAACTATTTTCAAATGGATAGATCCAAATTACAAACTGGAAAGCTTTATGCTTTTCTCTTTTTCAGGAAAGAAAAAGAAAGTTGATACAACTAATTGCATTACAGAAGATAATATCTTCTAGTATTACATATGCAATTATCATGTCTATATTAGAAGACGCATTCTTTTGAATGCATTTTGGTTGAACTTAAAAGGCAGAAAATAGAAAATATCAAAGTGGCTGTTAAGCAAATTCTTTCCCTGGGAAAGAATTCACTTGGCCGCTTTGGTACTTTGCCATTTTCAACACTGTAGTGTGGTCTCAGATTTGATATATTTAAGTGGGGGGGTGTGGGTGGTGCAGACCCCACATTAGGAAGTGTGCAGGGGCAAAGCCCCCACTTAATGTAATGTTTAAATTCATTTTTATTTATTTTTTTTGTTGGAACAGCAATTTTTTCCCTTGGAAAAAAATTGCTGTTCTGACACTTCGACATTGTAAGCTTTCGCTTACACAGGGTCAGTCAATCACCCTCACTTTTTTAAACATTCGGTGATTTAATATAGACCCCAGTTATATACCATACAATATTTCTTCTCCTACTGAATCTACGTACATTAATCATTTTATAAAATGATTTAAAAGTACTATTATAGGAAACATAGATCTGAAAAACATTGTTTGACCTAACCATCCCTATAAAAAAACTACAGATGTTTTGATAAACCCAACACTACTAGAATGAACAACTTGGAAAACAGATACACTAGCAACAATGCTTTAATTAATAAAAAAATCTAAAACTCACAATGTATAATACATGAATATAACTTAGGTTCTAAAGATTAGCTTTATTTCATAATGTAATAAATTATGCAAAAATGTCTTATATTATCACATTCTAAATTTAAAAACAAAAAAAAAAAATCTTAATACAACTTATATATGGAATAATATATAATGAACTACATCTAGATGGTATGCACACTAATGACAATTTTAGGGAATGGATTACTTTAGGACATGACTTAAATGTAACTATTGAAAACAAAAAACAACTTTTGAAACCAATAAAATATACCCCTTGGTCACGACATTAAAGAATTTTCACTAGATGATTTTTATATGGATCTTTTGCAACTCCTAATGGAGTTGCAAATTTACTACTACTACTACTACTACTACTACTACTACTACTAATAATAATAATAATAATTATAATAATAAAGAAATAAAATGTTGGAGATGTACAACACCTTGTAATGCAGACTGGCCTCATGAATTTTAACTGTTCATAAATTAAACACTTTTGGGAGAAAGTTGAAAAGCTCTTAAGAGCATAGTGGCTTGATAACTTTTTTCTTAACAAAAGTCCTTTTTAACATAACAGAAATACATAAGTTGAACCATGAAACTATTTAACCTTGACAATTACAGCAGTAGCAAGAAAAAAAACATAAGAAATGGAAGAAAATGTCATCGCCTCAGTCTTGAAATATTCTTATCTTCTCTAAAAGAAACTGCCTACAAATAAGTCAAAATTCAGGATTCCAGAATTAACCCCAGCACTGTTAACAAAAATCCTTGGTCCAAAATGTTATCTCTCAGTGATGTATTCCAGAATATTGCTACTATATCCCAATGTATGTTAATTATATGTCTAATTTTACTGTATATTTGTATTTCATTGCGCATTTGACAAGAATTAGTCTATGTTTTTTTAATATTATAAGTGGTACTAAGTAATTATCGAAGCAACCTTGTACATAATATAAATAGTTACAAAATATTTGTTTTATTTTAATACAATTCAGCTTCTAAGAATGAATATATTATTGCATTATGTTACATACTTCTAAACAAAATGAAATGAATTAAGAATGAATATATTATTGTATTATGTTAAGTACTTCTAAACAAAATTAAATAAAACACGTTTCATACCCTCATGGTAATCTGATTCTCAAAGTTCCTCCTCTTGTCTTTCATCACTATTGTCTGTTGTGCATCCTGTTTAAATGCTTTCACATGCATTGTTTTCTGTATATCCATCATTCTAAGTGCACCCAACAAGCAGTATTGTACTTGAGTAAACCTCCCTTACTACAAATTGTCTCCTTTGCATTTTCAGAGCTTCCATCTGCTTGGCACCCTAGTCACACACTGAGGGGGTTCTGAGTTAATCCTGCTCCATCCTTGGCAGATAAGATATTTATTCCATTGTTTTGCATTAGAGCACTAATACTTTAGCTTTGCTTTAGTTATTGATTTTCCCTTTAAATCATTCTAAATATCCCTAATATGTGAAATTGCCTGGTCAAAGTAGTTTAAGTTTGTTGTAACATTACACTCACAAGCAATCTTTCTTGGTGTTAGTATATCAGTAAGTTAGCAGTACCTTGTATGAACACAAATGCAAAGAGAGTAAATTTAATCTATAAAACTTCCCTTAGTACTAAAACCTGTAACTTACTGTGGTAAAACAAAGCCATTGTGTGTAAACAAGCTTAGAGTAGTTAGTTTGCACAGTAAACTACACCACTACCAGATCGTAGCACAGTCTAACCCAGTGTAGTGGCAAACCCCAGAGACCACTCAAGGAGACATCTGTATAACCCAGTCCATGTCTTATAGTAGCCCACCCAATTACAGGTTCAGACAACTTAGATACTCATTTTCCAAATGCCTGTATGGCCAGCTTAGTAGATACAGGCATCCTGAAACAATGTAGAAATTGTCTCAAGTTCACAAAAAACAGTTTAATCCTTAAAAATTAAACACAGTATGCAAAAGATGCACAGACACAATTTCACTGGAGGCAAAAATCACACATAAAACAAAGTAGCCAAGAATGCATGCACTACATCTACCACACATTGTTTCCACCACAAATATAGACCAACCTATACCGAGGAAGTAAAATTAAACTTCTCAAACCTCTAAACCTCCTATGTCTACAAACAGCACCTATCCTCAGCAATTTCTAAAGCACTCATCCAAAAACTACACAAAACACCACACATACTCCTACACCCAGTGGAGCTCCAACAGCAAAGCCCATAATGCAAGCTAACACATTAATCAGGAATCTTGTCAAACTGAACTCCTTTATATAACACACTGATGCCCTATTCACCACATCAAGCAAAAAGAATATAATGGTTAGTTGCTTATTTGGAGCCAGAATCTGCCAAGTTACACATGCATTCAAGTCACTGCACTGCAGGTTCCAGCATAATTTGGTGATAGTCCATGTGGGCATTAACCTGAGATGTACTTTCCTGGACTAGATGAAGAGAGAGACAGTGTTGATCTCTCTGAATATGTGGCTCAGGCAGGTATGCACCTTGCACTAAGCACCATTCTACCTTCATCAAGGATGATAACAAAGTACGAACAAAAGATGATTGACTTCAATAATTGGCTTAATTTCTGGTGTTTGTTTCCAGGGGGGATTCAATATGTATCAGCATGAGAGGACATAGTTAGCAGACCACATTGCTTTGCAAATGATGGCCTGCATCTGCCTCCCCTAAGTTTCCTGATATTGGCTAAAACTTTAAGCAACCCCTCAGAGCCTATTTTTAGGTAATGCCAAATTGACAAACATAATGACAGTGAAAATAATACACAGAGAAACCTAACGATATTACTGTTCAGTCCTAGGAGCCAAAATAAGAAATTGCACAACCTACAAGATCTCCTCAAGAATATAGACATATGTGCCATTAACAAGGCATGGTTTAAATCTTCAGAAAGTACTCCAGCAGTTCAGTGCTTCAATGTCTTTCACACATTTAGACCATCATTTGCACAGGCAAGGACAGAAGACGGAGATGTCTCAGTTTATATTACCAAAAAGTATAATGCTCCATTGGTTAAAACAGAATAATGCCCTGGAATTATCAACATCCAAGTCACCATAGACAAAGTCCCATACAATATCCTTGAAAGCTATGGGTCACTCTGTGTTCCTAGAATCCCATAGATCATACCTAGACCTACTGGAGATACTCACACTTAATCCAAATACCTTATTCATGGGAGAATTTAACTACCCGTCTATATACTGGGAAACATACACTGTCTCATACTCACAGAAAGAATGATTCTGGGACCTAAAACAAATGTCCTAAACCAGATAGTGTGCATACCCACCAGGGGTTCAAACATACTGGAACTGGTATACATCAATACAGAAAGAGCTGCAACCCCCCCCCCCCCCCCATGTCAAGTTCTCACCGGTCAGGTTGAAGCAGAAAGCTGTCTCCTTCAAAATAAAAATCAGTTCAACTCAATTAATCACAGGAAACCCTGTAAAACAGACTATTCTAAAGTAAACTACACCCTATTAAGTAATAGTTTATCAAAATTCAATGTTTCTTCGATCCCTGAGTACACAAGAACTTATGTGCAATTGTTCGAAGAGACTCTGTATAACAATGAAAATGGACATATACAGATTGATGTACCTATTAGAAGTATGCCCCAAACAAACTGCAATGAACCTTAACCTTAACGGGGTATATAAAAAAAGGAAAACATCATGGCTAAAATCAAAATGAGCAACTCCCATAATGATTAAACTAAATAGGAAAATAAGAGGACTAAAACTGCTGAAATGCGGACTGCACACAATGAGAGAATGCTGTTAAAACACAACTTTAATGTTGCGAACCAAAATCCAAATAACAGTAAAATCCAAATTTACTGTTATTTGGATTTTGGTTTGCAACATTAAAGTTGTGTTTTAACAGCATTCTCTCATTGTGTGCAGTCCGCATTTCAGCAGTTTTGGTGTTTGTTTTTGTTCGTTAAAATAAGAGGACTACTTAAGTCTAATAAAGCCAGTTATGAGGCTGAGATAGCATTAAAGGCTAAAGACAGTCTCAAGGCATTCTACAGTTATGTCCAAAACCTCAAAGTCAGCATACCTCAAAGCCAGCATAGGTTCATAGGTTCATAGGTAGGTACTAGGCTATCGGCCCAAGGGCCTATGTAAGCCTAGCCAACAAGGTTCCATGGCTTACGCCACCCAAGAAAGTTATTTTCCTGTGCCACTGTCGAGCAGGGACACAGAAGTGATCCCCGGGGTGTATTTCCTATTTCCCATCCACTCATCAAGATTTTTCTTAAAGAGTGCTAATGAAGAACTTTGCTTGACATAGATGGGTAGCTTGTTCCAGAGTACAGGAAGTCTCTGGGACAGGAATCTATCCCTCCAGCATGTCCTGTTTATTGTGGTGACAAGGTTTGGGTCCCTAGAGCGTGTAGCTCTGAGGGATTGGGAATTCTTTAGGTGTAGCATGTCCAAGAGCTCTGGGTTTGACGTAGCTTTATATGTTAGGCAGAGATCTCCTCGGAGTAGGCGATATGCTACAGAGTAAAGCTGGAGTTTTTTGAGGTGATCAATGTATGGCATTTGTTTGAGGCCAGTAATCCTCTTTGTGAGGTACTTCTGCGGCCTTTCCAGCTGCTGCAGATGTCTTGTGAGGTACAATCCAAAAGGGGCGTTGTACATTATAATGGGTCTAATGATTGTCGAGTAGAGGGGAACAATGACCTCTTTTTTCCTGGATGAGAACCCTTTTATGATGAGGTGTGCCACGTAGAAGGACTTCCTGACTACTGTGGTGATGTGACTATCAAAGGAGAGACTACTGTCCACCTGGGTCCCAAAGTCTCTTATCACGCATTTGGTGTTAAGTAGATTGCTGCCTATGTGATAGTTCATGGGTACAGAGTTTTTACCAAAGGGGATGACACTGCACTTTTTGGCATCGAGCTTGAGGCCATGGCTCTGACACCAGGCATCTGTCTCAGTGAGGCCCTTCTGTAGGATGTCCACATCATTTGGGGATTTGACTATGGCTCCTAGTTTGCAGTCATCTGTGAACTTCGTTAGCCAGAAGCCTTCTGTGTTAGCCTGTACTTCAGAGAAGTAGATCAGTGTCAAACTGGTGGCCAGTGCTGCCACTTTCACTGAGCTGAGTGACATAGCAAATTTTCTGGCTGACAGATTCATTTCAAACATCACCACCACTAGCATAACACACACAATTATTAACAGGGAGCAGGTCCTGGTGAAACTCACTAAGGTCAAAATCAGTCATCCCCAACAATATCTTGGGATTCCTCCTAAGTAGCTGGAAACATGACATGTCAGAACCACTTGAGTCAGTTTTCAGCTATAACCTCAAAACAGGCTTTTACCTTGACTGCAGTGGCTATCCCACTTCACAATGGTGGAACATCAGTGGACCCTTGAAACCTCATGCCTATTCTTTTAACTAGTTTAATATGCAAAACCATGGAATTAATTATCATGGAAATGATTAAGAAAGACATTGGCAATATTCAGAAACTGGAACCAGCCCAGTATGGCTTTGTCAACCTAAACTTGATAGGTTTCTTTGAGAAGATAACCAAGGCAATGGATGAGGTGAAAACAGTGTATACCACCTAACTGGAACTGACTAAGGCATTCAATACAATAATGCATATAATTTGGAAACTCATGAAGCTGGGCATAAACCTACAACCTAAACCATAACTAGCTGGATTGTCAGCTGGCTCACATACATGACCATGGAAGACAAAGATTGGTGATGCCATCTCCACTAAGAAAACATTAGCAAGCGTGGTACATCAGGACTCTCTTCTAGGACCTCTGCTATTTGGCATCTACTTCTCAGAGGTTAAAGCTATTGTCAAGGGCCTTTTTCCTGACCAAATTCACAGATGGCTGCAAACTGAAAGCTATCATAGATTCCACCCATGACACAAACATCTTACAAGAGTGTCTAATACAAACAAATGACTGGTGCTAAAGCCATTAACTAAAACTCAATGCCATGAAATGCATTATAGCGTCTTTTCAAAAAACTGCCACCTAAGCTAAATATTCCATCAATGAGACACCCCTAAGAGTTGACCCAGTAGTCAGCAATCTGGGAACATAGACAGTAATCTGGCCTATGACCAACATGTGGCCAAGGTAGTAAGAAAATCATTGTATTTTTCCAAACATATAAGTAAGAGAATGGCATAGAGGTCCAAGTAAGTCAAAGTGCCACTTTATTCAGAGCTGTTATTGAGTATAATGCCCCTTCAGTGTGTACCTGATCAGGCCTATGCGATAGCTGAAATGCCCACAAAGGTTCCTTACCAGGAGAATCCATGGTATAAACATATTGTCCTATACAGATCACCTTAAAGCCCTACATCTATACTGTGTATCTTACAGGTTACTAAGATGCGATTTATGCCTGGCATACAAGGCATCTTCAGATCCAACTCTGAATGACTTTTTGCACATCTGCAAAATGAACAGCATCAAAACCATTAGACCCAAGAATTTATAATTTTCCTGTAACATAAATAAGACAAGTTGACGAGATAGATGTTTGTCTCAGAGGATCCCTGTGCTCTGGAACAGGCACCCAATTCATGTTGAGTAGAGCCCATCCCTAAACCTATTTAAGTATAACCTTGACCAATGGACTGGAAATCAAAAATTCACTCCATGTCTCTGCTAGAAAGAGGCAGACAGTAATGCAAAAACTAACATACCCCCTCACATGACCTCTGGAAACTTCCTAATTAACATACCCCCTCCTAATAAATGCCTGTGATACATAGGGAAACAACTGGGTTGGATTGCAGGGCTAGGCTTATAAAGGCCCCGATGGTTGGTTAATGTTCCTCTGAATCTATAAGTCTCTTGTCAAAATCAGTAAGTAAGTTCAAATAATTTTTTTTAATATACCTGCAATAAATCTCTTGTCAAATTCAAACAAGTCTGATGTTAATGTCTTTTGTGGAGGAGAGGAGAGCTAGAGACAAATTGCATTTCTTAGTACAGTCAAATTAATGTCTGAATTTCCATTAGAAAGTAATGAACTGCAATACTGCAAAAACATTCAGTTTAAAATAGATGTGTAGATATTGCTTCTCTTTAAAACAACAAGTATAAAAACTATCAAAATTAAATGCAGTATTTCTTTAAGTTTTTACATTGTACAATATGTATTTCTGTATGTATTCTGTACAAAGTAAGCCTGCTGTTCTTTTTCAATGTAACATATCAATGACCTTCATATTAAAATTTGTGATACTGTTGTTCTATTTTGAGCTTGAAACATGATGCAAATGTACCTTAAAGATATATATCCTAGAACGTTTTTTAATATCTTATATGTATTAGTCCTAGAACTTTTTTCCTCAAAAATGTTATGATAAAATGTCAAACTGTTTTTAGTAAATCTCTCTCGCTCTCTCTCTCACTCTCTATCGCTCCCTCTTATCTAAATATTTAGCTGGAAATCATACAGCTAATAGTTAAAAACTAGGGTTCGTCCTTGTTGAAAATGGTTAGTAGGAAAGGTATTAAAAGTGAAAGTTACAAGCTAGGCAACTATGTAGTAATGAATTTTTAACAGTTCGTTGAGCGAGGACTCTGCAATTAGTTTTACTTAGATTTTATTTTGATTTTAGCCTATTTAAGTACTACTTTGAGTGGGTATGTACCTTACTAATCTTGTATTTTTAGTTCTTAGGTTCATAAGTGAATACTAAACTAACTGCCCTGAAGGGCCATTTTAAGTCTAACAAATATCTTTAGGTCAGAAGCAAACAGTGTACCTTATCTCTACAAGGTGAAGACCTTAACCATTATGCCAAACCTACATCCTCAACAATAGACACATGCGTAGTTACTAGGCTTGGACTTCAGGGGAACATTAAGAAACCTAGCTCAAATTCCCTGTTGCCATCAAGGACTGTCTGGTTAAGTGACTTGCTCAGGGTCACAGAGTAGGCAAATGAGGAGTGAAGTAACTAAACCCTGTACTAGACTTATGTAGGATCCCATAACATGGATTTATGCTAAAAAATATTGCCAGTATGTTGGCTTCATGGTAGTAAGCAATAAACTATTTAATGCAGCTCCAGAATTAGCTAGAAGACAGGGTGCTGGAAGACATAACGAGAGAGTGTATGGCCTGAACTGGCTTAAGGAGGAGTGAGATATCCATTCTTGCTGCAATGCCTGCAATTACTGGAAAGGTACAGGTACATGCCGTGACTGAATGGGCTGGGAATCTGCACTTGGCACTGCCGAGCCACATCTATGTGGCTGCCTTCATTAAACACGTGAGAGGATATGTAAAGCTTTAGGTGACAATGCAGCATAATTTGGTAAGCATACTAGTCGGCCACTGTTATGAGGTTAGGACCAGTACAAAAAACACTTTGCAGCTGTCTGGACGATAGACACTCTCTGGCTTTTTCTCTCACTCGTGATTGGAAAAAGAAAAAAAGCTGCCTGCAAAAGCTTCTGACATTTGGCAGACATGGGGTATAAAATGACAATATGGTATAAACAGTTATATCCTTTGTATGACGGGTTTGGTCCTACCAAAAAACCCTTTTAAACATCCTTATATCCTCAGTCATCCATTTAAAGGTTTCATGGACCCAAATGTTGATGTTCATAACATAGACCAAAAACATTGAAGCTGCAGATACTGACATGATACTATGGATTTGCCAAACAATAACCTCGATGAATGTAAAATCAAAATAAAAAAAAAAGACAGAAACATATTTTTTGAGCGGACAAGACCCTCTGTGCTCCCCAACCCACTGGTAATTATATAACCACTCTAAGATCATACTATACAGAGAAAAGAGCATATGCATCTGCCTACTCAACCAAATGTTATCAGGAAAAAAAAAAACATGACAATCAAATGACAGTCCACAAAATTCATGACTTAAATGCATGTAATATCTACTAGCAAATGCTCATAAAGCTCATAAGGGTGAATGCTGATTTTAACTGTTCTGTCCTGCAGCTTTTCATGACAGATTGTGCTACACTGAGGTGAGGGAATTTGCCTTTTCCCAGTCATAGTATAATCTCAGAGTTGCTATATATATAATTAACAGAGGAGAGATATTTTTTCCGTTTTCCTTTTTCTTTTTTTTCATTGCTCAAAAGAGCATTTACTATTGGCTGAGACAATCATATATGCATAGATAGATAGATAGATAGATACATAGACAGATGTGTATATATGTATGCACATATACATACACACACACACACACACACACACACACACACACACACACACACACACACACACACACACACACACACACACACACACACACACACACACACACACACACACACACACACACACACACACACACACACACACACAAATGCACACCCACACTTGGTTCTTGTAACCCACAGAAGTTGTTTTGTAAAGAAAGGACTCAGTCGTAGCAAACAGTAGCATCATCATATAAGCCACATTCTTTGGGTATGGTCCTCAGTTTTATTATTTTGTTGATTGTTATCAGTGTGTTTATTATTTGTTTCTGAAGAAACTATACAAAATTAAATCCACAAGCTTAAGGTTAATATTTCAGCCTTGATACATTTATAATTAAGCTATTTTTTGCTGGTATATGGATGTGAAATTCACTGTGTTCGACTACAACAATCTGCCTGGTAATTGTTGTAGATGAGCAGGCTAAGAGCTGTTTCTATAGTGCAAGATTTTATTCCCTCAGTCTTCATATATCTACCATTTTCCAAGTCTGTAAACCAGATAGTGCTCTTGGGCTAGCCCTGAATAGGGACATTTGCATTCAGTGGTTTGCCCAAGGCTGATAGCAAACACAATGCATGGTTATGTTATGAATTCCAAAATCATTCTCAGAGACATGAATCAGTGCTTCACTATATGCTGTTTGACTGAGTTCCAGCATGTGTCCTGTAAGTCAATGGGTTGCCAGATGCATTTTAATAAATGTGAGTTTTCAGGGAAGATCCATTTATTGTTGCTCATGGTATGTCTGTTTTCACTGTGAAATTGTTTTGTTTATCTAATGGCTGTCAGTATTTTTACTGTTTTAAATTAAATCCAGCTCTTGATGATTTTTGTAAAAGCAAACAAATAAACAAATAAATAAATAAAACAAAAAATAACCAAAATAATGGTAAGGTCACTGACAGGTTTGAACAGTGTTGTATGGTAATTGAGTTAAATGGGGACAGACAGACAAGTAATGGGGTATTGATATGGCTGTAACAGGGTGAGAGGCCAATCCATAACCCTGCCTAGGTCCCCATTTGACTATTATGCACCTCTGTTTAGCACTGCTGCTTATAATCCAATATCACATTTTAACATTGTTTTCACATTTCCTTTAACCCATTGAATACTATTTCCCTGCACCAGTTGCCTTTATGAGGCCTAACATTTACATAGCATTAGTCTGTCTGTAAATTTAGGTGTGTTACTTGAGTTTGCTCTGCTGCTAAACCACTCAGCAAACTCTTTACTTGATTAATACTTACCAACCACTGTAATGCTTTAATCATTGTTAGTAGCTTTTCAGAAATAAATACTGCAGCCTGATTAACTGGATTCTAGCTGCTTAAAGGATTCTCTCTTTATGTAGCCTCTCTTTGGATAGATAACGCTTTAAAAGAGATACCCAGGTTATTATCTTACTGATGTCCTGTAGACAGTAATTTCCAGTAACTGAGCATGAGCTGAATTGTTCCCATTACAAAATATCCATCTAGTGCACGTTCAAGTCAAATCAATGTTTACATGCATTTCTGGGGTATCGAACTATAAAGTAGAATCTTCCTGTTTCACTAATTCTATAGGATAACTTATTGTTCTTCATAAAACTAAGACATCCTTGTCTTTTCTTCACTTCCCAAATCTTTTCTTCAGTTCACCTTTTATGAGAACCCCTTACATTTCTTCTTCCTTTTAATCATACACATAAGTATGGCTGTTCTTTCAATTCTGTTTTGGATCCATGAATAAGGAAGGAAGACTCCATGTATATTATTCACATTGATCCAGGCTTCTAAATACCATAGTAGATAGGCTAATGACAATGGTAAGTATTAGATATTTCACTACTCTTAGGCATTGAATTAGAGAGTAACATAACTATTTGAGTATATTTCCTTTTTTTTTAAACAAAAAGTAGGATTTTAGAAGCTATAAGAGCAAAGACGCAGACAATTTGTAGCCACTAGAAAGCAACATTATTTATTTTTATTTATTTATTTATTTTTTTTTATCAAGTCTGAAAAAATACATGCAAATGAAGTTTGAAACATAAAATGTTAAAGAAAATTATTCTATATGGTGAATTATATTTTAGAAAATTCTTTGCAAGTTTCTAAGATTCTATTTGAGATACAGATAGATATGGCATTATTGGCCAGTGAGAAATGTATTTTATTAGTGAAATGATTAGGTAAAAGAGCTGTCATTTTTGAGATACCTTCACAATGAGGAAGAATGAAAACTTGCATGTTTTTACACCTTTGTTAAACACTTAGAGGCAGTAGGCATATGAGAGATATCCAAAACCTTCTTGAAAAGAAATTTCATAAATAGAGCATTAATTCATCATGGAATCATGTACTTTGTCAAGTATAAGAAGATGGGTTTTAGTGATATAGACAAATTAATGGCAACATATACTACTTACTTTTGGAATGCTGTCTGTGTCTTATTCTTTTCCTGATAATTTTTATATGCAAAACTAAATAGCAGTTTATAATACAGTTAAGCGGTTTATTTAAAGAGTGTGCATTAATAATAGAGCTACTTGAATTACTGAAACTTAGGATAGGAAACAAGGCAAGCAAAAAAAAAACTGATAGGAATGTTATATTACCAGGATACCAGTAAAACTGTTGGATTTCTCCGTAACACTAAAATTATGATGTTATTTTCTTATAGGTTGCTCACAAAAACTGATAAAGAAGGCAGTTGATTTTGGTCACATTGTACCAATGAAACAAACTCCTTTAGACCCAGCTGTTGGAATTATAAGAATTATTACATTACATAAACAACTACTGGATTTACACGAGACTATTTGGGACAGCAGTGGGGCAAGTAACAGTACACCCAAAACGTAAGTTGTGCAAACTGTTAGTATTCTTGGCAAAATGTCTATAGTTTTAATGCAGAGGCATGTTTTAATAGTGATACTGCAATTTCTAAAGATGAAGTGAAAATGATTCATACCATGACACTGATGCCATGCTTAAAATATGTTGCAAATTATTGCAGAAATGAGTGGGGACATTTTACCACTCTTAGTATCAGCTGTGCAAACTACCATCTTTTTTTTTTTTTTTTTGTCAACGACTGTAATTAGATCCAGTACCAGAAGTGCAATGTGCAGGTTTAAAAAGATATTTTAATGCACTTAATACCTATCTAAGTGTGAGGTAAATTCAGTTCATCTTTGTTCTGTCTGGGAAGTACTTTCTAAGTGTCTTTCTTGCCTGCACTTTCTTTCCACGAATATGCTTTGTAACAGAAAAAGTAAAAGAGTGTGATGAGAGAGAGAGAGAGAGAGACTGAGAGAGCATTTCCTGTAAATTTGTATATTATAATCAAAATGTTGGTGCCACAGCAACTAGAAAACATAGTTTGAAGCTTCAGCTAATACTTCAGGATTTGTGTAAATTCTGTACACTTTCGCTTGACTTTGAAAAAGAAGAATATTGTAATGGATATCATCAAACTTTGACTTCCAAAATGTGAATGTAATAAACTTGTGCCTTATCTGGGGTGGCATGTCATCAGATGGCATGCCATCAGACTAATAAAAAAAAGTATGCAGCAGGGAGGGGAATGCTCATTCATAGCACTGGAGGTGTGAGCATGTGAGCAAGAGTGAGCTTTTCACTAAGAAAAAAAAATATTGTGTTTATCTCTTTTGTTAGACTTTATTTTGGGAGTTTTTATTTCTGTGTTTAGTTACTTCTGTTACTGTGACATTGAATGCTGCCATCTGTAACTTCCGGTTTCTGCTAGCAGTGGAGTTGTTCTACTTAAACCTTCATACTAGCAAAGTAGATGCTATTCCAAGTTCAGCACACGCGTATGGCATGCAGGTGTTAGCAGACAGTAGAGCTGTGTTGTGTGTTGAGTAATGCTCATTTTGGTGTTTGCTTTGGTCTTTATCTTGTATTGTTAAACTGCTTTAAAGTATTATATTCTTTACTGATGTTCAAATATAAACTTCACATACTATGCAAAATTATAAATATAGTACACCATCCAAGGAAAAATGTACAATTGCATTTCTTATGCCATGTTCTTTGTTGCTTTCATAACTCTGACAAATATATGCTTTTGATGTCTCTGCACTCTGAGAGCATTATGGATTACAGAAATGTCAAAATGTAAATTTACATTTCAAAGCTTAAAACAACATTACAGGCATACTACATTATCCAAAATTATGGCCAGAAATAAAACAAACTATAAATGGTTTTGAAGTGAAGGAAAACATTATACATCATTTAGTTTTATCTTACCGTTAAGAATTTGGATGTATGCATCAATTTTTTGAAAGGCTTATATGAACTGCATAAAGAGGGACTGTAAATTTATACAGGGTCATAAAATTGTCATTGCATACAACTTTGTGTATTTTATGGCAGGCTCTTTGCTTATATCTCCAGTCTGTACCTATATGAGGGTGCCCCCTCTGCTAATCTGGTAAACACAGAGGGTACAAATCAGAATTCATTTACAGCCTTCATTCTTTCCTTCATTCGTTCCTCTCTTCATCCTCACTTTCACCCGGTTACCTCCTTTGCTACATTTCTAGTTCTCTCTCTCGTTTTCATTTCTTATTTTGCTATTCCATAATCTCAACAATTTAGTTTTGTTGTCTGTGTCAGTTTCTTACTGTTTTATTATTATTGTTTCCATATATAACATTATTGCCTGTGCTGATTCAGGCTTGAATACATATTTTGAATTGTTTATTACTACACAAAAGCACTGGTCTGCAAAGTAGAGTGGAAATCATGGATTTTATTTATTTATTTTTTATTTTTTATTTTTTTGCCGAAGTCGGATTGAGATAAGTGGCAGGTGTTTATTTTGAAGTACGAACTGGGTAATTCTGTACACATGCTAAATTACTGGTTATGCATAAATGGAATCATTTTAGAGATATTTATGATTAATGTTGTATGTAGAGATACAGTAAATATTGCTAGTTTCAGGGAAATAAGGTGAACTGAACCTTGGTCCCATATTTGTGTACAACTAAAGGAAACTAATAATGACTGTTTCATCTGTAAAGCCAAGCAAGCATTGTAGATTTCAAGCGTTCCTCATTTGCAGTTTGTAAAGTGGTGCTCAGTGCTTACAACAATAATCAGCTCAGTCCACTGATGATATTTTATATATAATGGCTTATTTCATGACAGCTTAATTTCTCCTTTCTGAGTATAATGAAATAAAGCATACCTAATACATACATAGAACCATATGTAGAAACATCAAGCCAACATGGCATTGAAACAGTATAGGTTTAAAGTAAAATGTTTTTATTTTAGCACAAGGTAATTCTGTTTCCATGATAAAAAAATACTCTGAAAACTCTGCAGCATTATTTTATTTTCAACAGAAAATGTAAATTACAGATGCAGAGAAATATAGTTTTGATAAGAATTTTAATATAATAAAATATTTAAATAATCCTCAAAAATACTGGTCTGCCAACAATATCATATTACTTGATAAAGTTAGGACTCCCCCCACCACTGAAAAAAACAATGACAGCATAGCAACTCAGTTTAATAGGTACTTTACTGAATCAGTTCTTGCCCTAACTGATCCACAACCTGTCCACAACCATAATACCCCTCCAGACATAAACAACAATATCATTAACTTCTCTCTGAACCCATCAATGCAGATACAATTAGAAAATTTCTAAAAAAAATGAAACCCACCACACTAGCAGCAGATAACCCCCCAGCAGACTTCCTGAAAATAGCTGCATAGGCTATAGCTTACCCCGTGTCAATTTTCATTAACCAATCAATAACTGAAAAAACAGTTCCTGAAATATGTAAAATTTCCTATGTTATTCCTCTCCACAAGAGTGGCACCTCAAAAGAACTATGAAATTATCACCTCATCTCTATCTTCTCTCCTCTTTCAAAAATTCTGGAATGATGTATCCATAGGCAAATTATGGACCACCTCAATACCCATAAGCTACTTACTAACACTCAACACAGTTTCTGTCCCTCACACAGCACTACCACTGCTCTCTTGTCATTCATAGAAACAGTAAATAAACACAGAATCAATGGAAAGTTTGTATCAGCCCTATTCCTAGACCTCTCAAAGGCATTCAATACAGTTTCACATGATAAACTTATCAATGTCCTCTCTACCCTAAACCTGAGTCCACAATTGTTTAGTTCAAAAGCTATCTCTCAGGACAACAACAGGCAGTTCAATGGCACACAGACATCTCCCCATTACTCCAAGTAACACTAGATGTGCCCCAAGGCTCCATCCTTGGGCCACTACTTTTTACTACCATTACTAACGACCTCCATACCTCTACACCCCATACCACAGTAATACAATATGCAGATGACTCCACACCTCTATGTAATGCCTCTTCCATCCCAGAATTACACAAACTCACTCAAGCATCCTTCCTATCAGTTGAATTCTGGCAGGCGGAACACCAACTAATCCTAAACCCCAATAAAACAAAACTGCTACTATTCAACCCCACTAAGTACAAGCCTTCATCCACCCCTTTCAACATACTATCAAAAAGTACTACCACTAGGTCACCTGTTAGTCATACCAAACTATTAGGTATACAAATAGACTGTAACCTGACATTTGACATCCACATTGCCCACACAATAAAAAAAGTCTGCAATAAACTAGGGGCCCTATATAGGAACAGATTATTTCTGACAAAATCAACCAAAGAAACCATTGCTAAGACACACTTACTCTCTACTCAGACATATGCCTCCCCTAGTATCACTAATCTAAGAAAAACAGACATTATTAAACTAGAAGCATGCTACAACAAAATTTCCAGGTTTGCCACCAGCTCTCCCTATAGATCACATCATTGCACAGCCCTAAAACAATTGCAGTGGCTTGAATTTCCCCATATCCTACTGTATAACCAACTAACCCTATCCCATAAGATACTACATAATCCAGATAAAACCCCTGCCCTAAATAGTATACTCAAACCATACACTAGTAATAGAGTTCTACGCGCCAACAGCAAACAGCTATTAGAAGTCCAAAAAGTCTCTAACTCTGCAGAAGAATCCCTATACTCCCCCTATATAGCAAAAACATGGAATTCCCTACCCACTAACCTTAAAAGTAAAACCTCCATAGCTATGTTTAAAAACTCACAAAGTCCACCTCACTAACAAATGGTTATGATCCTGCTCCACAACAAGAGAACAAGTGACATAATGACCCAAGGACATAATAAGTAGTCTCTTCAGTAATGCTAACCAACAAAGGAAGTGTATACTATATAACTTTAATTCTTCTATACTGCTGTTTTACTATTCAAGCCTTTTAAACTTGCATTGTATACCCACATTATTGTCTTATATACATATTTTTATAAGTATAATTGTTTTTATTTTGTACAACAACTGTAAACATCTCTTAAGGTATTCTATGTTAATGTCTGTTCTAATGTTGTTCTAATTCAATATATAAATCTTTTCTCCCAGGACCTCCGCTGAAAAAGGACTGCTAGTCCAGTCGGACTTTTCTGGTTAGCAAATGTAAAATAAAATAAAATAAATAAAATAATAAATATAGAAACAATTAAAAATATTTCAGTATCTGCAAATTGAAAGCTGAAATGCAGGACGTGGATCTACTTCACTTGACCTAAAACTCATTTGACTGACTTTCATTTGACTGACACCCAAATGATCTAAATTTCAAATTACTGATAACTCATTTGACTGACTCTCTTTTCACAGAAAGCTTACAATGTTAAATTTCAACATACTAAATCTTAAACCATAGACGTGCACACTTAGAACACCAATAACTAACTCTTTTCAGAACTTGAAAACTACTTACTTACCATCTTAACAGCAACTGGACAATGTACACCCAACCTAATTATATATACTAACTCCAGGATTGCACAACACTGGGGAAAATGGTATATGCCTTTAACTTGCCTAACAGTAGTTTACATGCTGCCATTACTGCTGGGAATGCACAAAACATTTGCCTAATTACTTTAGATACTTTCCCACAAAAATGTAAAGAGACAAACCCACATTTAGAAACACTACAACACTACTTTCTACATGACTATCGGTATTCTGACACTCAGCACTGTAAGTTACAGTAATTATTTTTATCACAAGCAAGTCACTGGTGAAGGGAAACCCAAAACAAGTCTATATCTTAAAAGACTGTGAAATGAGAGTCAGTCAAATGAGTTGCCAGTAATTTGAAATTTAGGTCATTTGGGTGTCGGTCAAATGAAAGGCATTCAAATGAATTTTAGGTCAAGTGAAGCTGATCCATGTCTATGCATTATAGTTTCTCAAAAATGCAGTTTTCTTTCTTGTGCTGATATACCAGTAAGTTTTACCCATTAAAAAGATTACGTTACAGTACTTGAGTTATAGTAAATATTGTCACATTTGTATAAAGTGCACTAAAATAAATTAGCTAGTAAGTGTACAAGGATTCTTTTATATCTTAGTGCTGAGGCAGATGGCATTACTTCAAACTATTTACCGATGAAAATATTGTTTCTTACAGTTAGACTAAACCCTGTATAAATATTTTATGTGACCTAGTTGCATATTTCTGATTCATCTTTCAATTTTGTAGTTCAAAAACTGGAAAAAAATTATAGGGGCTTACTATTTGAAAACAAAGCATATTTTTGTTATGAATGTGACTGGATAGCATATTTTATTTGTAATAACATCTTTTCCCTGCTGACATGCATCATATAATCTCAGTCCAATCTTTGTCAGTCTAGATATCATATACATATTCAAATAAAATAGTAGATAGAGTTTAAGTAGCTATGATCATGGCTGTTTGCTTTCAATTGGGATGCATAAATGTTTTCTAGTTTATATAGAATAGTTCACAAAGATCCCTATGCTGTGGGTAGATACACTATGCCAAAAAAAAACAAAACAAATAAAATAAAATAAAAGAGAGCTTTAGTGTCCCACAAAGCCAATGATATAGTGCAGTTCCTATTCAACCAGAGAGTCATTTGTATAGATGCAAAGGTAAATACTTCCGTATATGTTTACGACTGTAGTAAGATAATATGACTAAATCAGAATAAAATGAGTGCATTAGAAGTCATGCATTCGAATTGCATACAATTTTCTTCAAAACAAGACTAAACAAACTATTTATATGATGTCATTTACAAATTATGTGAATAAATAAATAAGGCTGTTGGTTATACTTAACGTTATTTATGCCATTTTTGAAATCATTAAAAAAATTAAATAAAAATAACTTTGGTGATGATTTCTATAGTTCATTGAGGAAATTACAAAAACATTGAGACCTTCTAGAAATAACTTGCAGAAATGATAATACTGGTTCTGTGATTCAACATTTATGCGTGTATGTATATTTTGTTGACTGGTTTAAAGTCACAAGGACTGTGTTCTATTTTTGCAGGTGCAGGACACATAAGTTGATATTTAGGTTTGCTATCATGTTGTCAAGATGGACTCGGTCAAATACACTTTGGGTGAAGTCTGAACCTCAAATGCTGGCAATGTCGAACACCAATAATACGGTAGTACAAATCTTGCCTCCCCCCCCATCTTTACCCCTGTTAGTGCTCATCCCAAAATCAGATTTGATTTGTAATTCTACATAACTAGACTTCATCACTGTCAGTTTTTGCGATTCTGGGTTGATGATACGACCATTCGACAGAGTCCGTCTGCACAACATAATAGTAAACTGATATTTATATTGACTACAAGAAATTTTGCTAAGTCATGTTCCTTACCTGTTGAGATACTTACCTCTAAATCTCTTTATTATGCTTAACATTTAGTTTTCCTTATCCAACCTACTTATCTATTTCTTTGCATCTTTCTCTCCTTCTCCTCCTCTCCCAAAGCTCAATTTATCTGGCTAAATATTTCAGCATAAATAATTGTATTCCTGTTCAATGCGCTGACTTAGAAATAGAGTTGTAAAACTGTTCTGTTGTATGAAAAGTATACCCTGGCAGTACTGTTCAGTTTCATGCATTTTCATTCTATTTTACATGGATTCATAGGTTCATAGGTTCATAAGTTGGTACTAGGCTATCGGCCCTAGGGCCTATACAAGCTTAGCCATAACAATTCCCTGGATATTTCTTCCCACAATATTTACTTTCCTGGACCCCTGTCTAGCAGGGCGACTGACATAATCCCCGGGGTGAATTTCCTATCTCCCATCCAATCATCAAGGTTCCTTTTGAAGAGGGCCAGGAGGCGCTCTGCTTGACATGTATGGGCAGTCTATTCCAGAGTATGGGGAGTCTCTGGGTCAGGAACCTATCCCTCCAGCATGTTTTGTTCATTGTGATGACAAGGTTTAGATCCCTGGAGTATGTGGCTCTGAGGGATTGGGATTTCTTTAAGTGGAGCATGTCCACCAGCTCAAGGTTTGACATGGCCTTGTATGTTAAGCAGAGATCGCCTCTGAGTAGACGATAAGCCACAGAGTATAGCTGGAGTTTTTTTAGATGGTCAGCATATGGCATCTGCTTTAGGCCTGTGATTCTTTTAGTGAGGTATTTCTGTGGCCTTTCCAGCTGTTGCAGATGTCTTGTGAGGTACATACCAAACGGGGCATTATACTCTATAATGGGTCTAATGAGGGATGAGTACAGTGGGACAATGACCTCCTTTTTTCTGGATGAAAAGCCCTTAGTGATGACGTGTGCCACATAGAATGATTTCCTGACTGTTGTGGTGATGTGGTTATCGAAAGTGAGACCACTGCCCACCTTTGGTCTCTCATCACACTTTCGATGTTTAGTGTACTGCCACCGATGTGGTAATTCATAGGTACATGTTTTTTTTTCCAAAGGAGATAACTATACATTTCTTGGCATTAAGCTTGAGCCCATGGCTCTGGCACCAGGCATCTGTTTCTGTAAGGCCCTTTTGTAGAATATCCACATTATTTGGGGATTCAGTAATGGCTCCCAGTTTGCAGTCATCTGCGAACTTTGTTAGCCAGAGTCCCTTAGTGTTGGCCTGTACTTCAGAGAAGTAGATGCCAAACAAGAGTGGTCCCAGGACTGAACCCTGAGGTACTCCACTTGTCACTTGTCTGGAGCTGGATTTGGAGTCGGCTACTTTTACAGTCTGGGTTCTGTCAGTAAGCCAGTTGGCAACCCATCGAGTGACATAGGGATTTATGCCCAGCTTAGTAAGTTTATCTATGATTCCAGAGTGAGGGATGGTGTCAAAGACCTTGGCGAGGTACAGATAGGCTGTGTGGACCACCTTACCCTCATCCACAGCTCTGGAGACTGATTCGAAGAAGTCAATCAGGTTCAGGAGACAAGATTGGCCCTTCACAAACCCAAACTGGGTGGGGTCCAGTGTTTGAAGGTTGCCAATGTCTTTGTTTATAAGTTCCATGATAATGTGTTCCACGCCCTTGCAGATCAGGCTCGTCAGACTGATGGGATGGTAGTTCCCAGGATCCAAGGAGGATCCCCCCTTGTGGAGTGGGATAACTGTAGCTGTGCACCATTCAGTGGGCACGAAGCCTGAGGTGAGGCTATGATTAAACATGACACTTAGGTGAGGTGGCAGTTCATTTTGTAGTTCATGTAGTACACAGCCTGGGATGTCATCTGGTCCCATGACTCTTTACCAGGACTATATTATTTCACTGTGTGTATATGTTCTTAGTATTACTACTGTTAAGCAATCATGTACTATTCTGTTGTTTTGTTCACTGCCATCACTGCATATTGTTTACTTTTACTATTGTTTTGCACTCTGATACTGTACCTATTTTGCTAGCTGGGCCTGGGTTGTACCTGAAAATGGTCCTTGAAAATATCTACTTACCAGCTTACCAAAGTAAAGTAACAAGTACCATTAATTTGACATGGAATCTTTTACAATCATGAATTACCCCCCCACACACACACACACACAGACACACACACTCAGTAAAACAGGAAATAAATGTAATGCTTCCCATGAAGGACAGCATGCTCAACAGTACAGCACTCACCTTATGGTCAACTGCCTTGTCAGTCTTTGAAAATACATCTCAGTGTAAGAGATTAAGCCGCAGTTTTGATCTAGTATCTAGAATTGTGCTGTCTACTAAGCCACAAACACTGTTAGCTTTACTGTGCACTGATTTGAATGTGGATTGAACTGATTTTTTAGGATTTGTTGACTATATGGTAGACTAACAGATTTGGTGGTTTAAATATTTTATTAGCAAAATGGGGTTTTGGCCTTTTTTATGGAACACATAGTTAACTAAATTAAATGCTAAGTGGTGGAACAAGTCGTATATGCTTTATTTCATTTTAAATTTGAATTATTTGAATAAACACATGCATGCACACACACACATGCAGACACACACACACGCAGGCACACACACGCAGACACACACACACGCAGACACACACACACACACACACACACACACACACACACACACACACACACACACACACACACACACACAAGCAAAACCTCACAGTTATATTATAAAAATGTACTCAATGCACAGCAGACCTGTTTCACTTTTAACAATGACAGAAACAGCATTTATTAAAAATACAAAGGCTATTAAAAAGCCAGAAGAGGGATTCTCCTCCATACCTATTCACTTTGGGGTTTTCAATATGGTGTTGTAACAATGAAAGTGAAAGACAAGTTGGAAATGATGTAGTGGCTATGGACAAAAAAATCTTCTGAGACACAGTGTGGAAGCTGCATTGTTGTTGAATGCATTTCCATTTTCTTGTTTGTCTTGATTGTAAAGACTGTTTTTTTTACTTAAATGAATTACCAAAAATGCAGTAAACTTTTTTATTAACCTATATGTCTTCCAGAAGCCATAGCTACCTTGGAGGATGGTAAAAAGATGTATTGCTGGCCTTCAATATTGATATTTAGGGGTAGGATTCAAGTAGCTTTAGTATGTATATATTTATGAATTTATTTATGCATCCATTATTTACCTGTCTGTCTTCTTATCTGTCTATTTCATTCATGCCTTACTGCACTTTATTTCATCTGATTGTGTGTTGTGTTGATTTTTTCAGTAAAACTTATAATAAACTAAAAAGTCAGTATCTTCGGAAGAACAGCAAAAAGGAAAAGCCTTGCTCCTTTTGTTTTGTCAATTTTATACTCAGGAAAGTTTATTAGGAGTTTTGGGATAGGTAATATCGTTTAAAGAAATAAAAACATATGTATATAGCTCAAATTCCCACTATATGCATGTCTCAATTAGCATTCCCCCAAACATCTTTGCTGGAATCCTGCAATATTAGTATAGTTGTATGCATTCTGTTAAAGTATACATAATTTACAAAAAGTTAATATACACACAGATCATGACCTTCAGCAATGCCTACCATACACCTGTTCTCTCCACCTTAACAAATTCAGCCCACCCAAGTAACCCTATTGCTCCTTCTGCCCTAACAAAGAGGCAGATATCCTCCACATCTTTTGGAGCTGCAAATCAGTCTATAAACTACGGTGCTCACTTAGATTCCTTTTAGAAAAATCAGGGCATTCAAAATTCACTTTGTCATGGGAAACAGCTATACTGCATATATTCAAATGCAATAATAATAATTTCTCTAAACACATTATAATAACACTATGCACCCTATTAAAAGCTTACATAGCAAAAAACTGGCTAGACAGATCAAGACTAACCTGGTCAGAATACGAACGTATGGCAAAAAAACGACTCCCTATTATGCTGTTGCGGACACAGGTTGTCGAATGCATCTTTGTCGAACTGAAAAGCACGAAAAGGCAAAATAGCAAAGCGGCTTTTCCGCTCTTTCTTTCCCTGGGAAAGAATTAATTTGGCTGCTTTCACTACTTTGCCTTTTTGGTACTGTAGTGCAATCTCGGAGTTGGTATATTTAAGTAGGGGGCTCTGGGGGTACAGAAAAAAAATTGCTGTTTTGAGGTTTCGACGTTTAAAGCTTTTGCTTACATGGGGTTGATTATGTGTTGTTCGCTCTTCTGAGCATGTGATATCATAATATAGACCCCGAAAAAACACATATTAGCCAAGAAGCTTTATACAAAAAGTTAGAAGAACCAAACCTACTATCAAAGGTCCTGCAAAGCATTAATTGATATTCTGTCATAAACAGTATGTTAAATACTAATTATATAAGGGTAGTAAACACATCACTTTGTTGAGATTAGTAACCACAATAATTAAGGTGACATATTTGTATATATGTATATAAGGTTTAGTAGAGTAGATTGTTATCATTATATAGGTTGATGTTTTACCTCTAATATTGCTCGCAGCTGTAAAATATTGTACAAGAGAACTGGTATATGATAAAAGTTCTTGAAGTAACTTATAATATAACCATATCCTCGTAGTAACACAAATTGTAATTATACTTAATTTGAATGTTAATGAGTAAAATGGGCAATAACTGTTACTACTTGCTTATGGAATAACTATTATTACATGCTTATGGTATGCACATCCGCGGTGGTGCAGTGGTAACATTGTTGCCTCAAAGCAAGAGGTTCTCCCGTTTGATTCTCGACTGGAGTGCAGGGAGTGCCTTCTGTGTGGAGTTTGCATGTCCTCCCCGTGGTTGGGTGGGCATTTGAAAGACATGCGTAAATGGGTGTGCCTTTGTTGAAGGTTGAACGTCGAGCTGGCACCTCGGCATTCATCAAAATCTACTGCCAATCATTAGTGGACCGGAGTTCTGCTGTGGCAATCCCTAACCAGGAAAAGCCGAAAGACAACAACAGCAACAACATGCTTATGGTATGCACTCTGTAACATCATCTCTACCACATGTATATGTCTTATCTTTTTCTGCATATTTTGTGAACAAATATTTAATAAAAAGAAATTTGATAAAAAATACATAATTTAGACTATTTAGGATAATACCCATGAAAGTATGAGTGGTTCTGGAATAGTGTATAAAGACTGCACAGAAAAAGTGATATTCTTGGATGCATCTCTCTCAACCTTAACTGCAGCTATTTTTATAGTCACAACTTCTGAAATGTAATAGAAATTTCATTTGTATTGTTTCCCCATATAGTAGCAGCTTTAGAAGTATTTAGGAACTTGTAGGGCCAACAACAAGCTGACTTTCACCTGGCCTGTGCTTTGTGTGCCCCATACTCATCCCTGCTAAGGCAAAGTCCTGAAACACTTCAGCCTTAACCTATCAGTGTAACATACTAGAAACAGTTTTCCATTCTTATAAAAAACTCACCTGTGGAAATCAGCCGTAGTTACTGGAAACTTACATTTGTTTTCATCATTTGTGTGGGTTTAGAGCTTATTACTATTTATTTATTTATTTAAAAAACACTTTGATGGAAACTACGTTATAGTCAGTGCAGTCAAAAAGTATTAAATAATTTATAGACAAAACATAGAATTGTTACTACTAAGGGAGGTTGGGTCCTTTCTGATAATCTTGGAAACTGCAGACCTCTTACCCTAAACTAGGATGAAGGACATTAACAAAGAACAAATCAAAGTTGCCCACATCCAAAAACCCAGTAAACAAAGAACTGAGGAATGGATGTACAAACTATACCCAGGCTTCTCACAAATTTTATATATATGCATGTATATGTGGGTATACTTCAAAACATTGAAATCTCATAACATTGAAACTCAAAACACTGAGACTATAACACAGAAAACCCAAAACACTGAAAACCCAAAACTTGGAGACATGAAATTAAAAACATCAGTGTTTCAGCAAGCAATGAAATGTGTGCAGTGATATATCACATATCACTTTTAAATATATCTCACACATATATGTCTGTTTTATTTGTACAGAACAAAATAATGTTGACAATAATGTTGAAAATAACTTATATGAAAATAAAAAAAAGCCAGGGTATTGTATAACATGCTCTCATTGTTTACCATCAATTGCAAAACAGAACTACACAATAACACCATTTAGAAAAAATATAAATTAAGGAATTTCCAAAGGGAAAATTCAGGTCTTATGTAGAACTAAAGCTGTGGTTATAAAGGATGCATCTTAATGTCGAATTGGCTTTTTCTGTATTCTTGCCAGTTATAGCTCAGATTTGTTTGATATCTTTATCTGTTGACATCAGTGATTAAATGTTTTGTCATCTGCTTCATTCCACAGAAGCTTCAGTAAATTATCTGAATTTAGAAATAGTATTTGCTTATTGAAATAATAAAACAAAATAATTCCTCAGGCTTCATTCAAATAAGTAACTCACATTGAGAATAATTTCCTGTAGTCACCAGAGTTTTTATCATTATTACAAGACTGAAGAGAAGAGTAGAAAATCCTAGAATCAAGAACACAAATTGTAGAAATCATGACGGGTATACAAGGAGACTACAATCATCTAACTTGATAATCAAATGCATACTCTACTATGTAGACTTTTTTTTGTTTACAATTTATGCAGATCCGTCAATATAAGAATACAAGATAAAAATCATCAACAATCATTGATTTGTACAAAATACAGAAAGTTAATGAATTGATTATTCAATAACTGTAAAAAAGGGATGTGGTCCCTAAACCCAAGATATCCTCAACTGCAAAATGCCCCCACCCCAAATATGATAATTTCCTCTCACTCTTCCTCACTATATTTATACTTTAAGCTTTGATCTGAATTTTCCTATTTTATTATTACACAATACCTTGCAGTAAGTCCCCATATTAAAATAATTTATCTCCTCTTTCCTTCATTTTAAATCCTGCCTTCCAATCCTTAGCTAAGTGACTTCAGAACCAACCACCCAGCAGCAAAATGATAATCTTTTCATTCCATGTCCACCCAATTTCTCTTCTTTATAGACTTAAGAGGCAAAACTTCCCTCATCTCCTTATACTCCTGTCTACTTTTCTCATCTCTCTGACAGTCCTACTCCTTCATCCCCACCCTCTTTCTCTGTACACTGTGCTGTACTTCCTCAGTCCACCACCAGGTGTGCTTGTACTTCTTCCTCCATCCACATGTCACACCAAGCACCTTTCTAGCTGTCTCCCTTACTATCTCTGCTGTCCTTACCCAGATGTTTGGTAAATCATTGCTTATATAATATATGTTCCCATTCTTGACTACTACTTAGATTTAGGCTTGCTTTCCATTATCATAGTCATCAAACCACGTTTTCTGTTTTTCTTTATATGATCAGGGTGTCTCACCAAACTTGTCTTTACCTCCCGCAATCTAGGGCCACCTTTTTTTGAATATTACACCTGACTGTTGCAGGCCTTCTCTCATTGCAATTCATCCATCTCTTGGCTTCTTGTATATGCCTACTCTTTTCTTTCTCCTTTTTCTCCCAAATCTTCTTCATTAAATCATATTCTGCTTTTCTACATATGTGACCAAACCGCAATATCTGTTCTTCTTGACTGTCTCTCCAAAAGGCACTACTTTGGCTTCAGCCTTGATGACCTGATTTCTTCATCTGTATATCCTTCTGCATCTCCCATGCTCTACATTTCTATCACCTCAGGCTTCTTCAACTGCTCTACCTTCACTGCCAAGGTCTCATTGCCATATAGAAGGACTAGTCACACCCTTATTTTGTACACCTCACTTTGCAGTTTTATTGCCATTCTATCACATTCTACTCCTGAATCTCTATCAATTGGCTGCAGCACTATTCTTGCTTATACTTCAGATTTAAGACTTCCTTTCTCCTCAGCCATCCTATCCAGATACTTAAATATGTTAATTTGTTACAATTTTTTTTCAGTTCTGGTATCATGACAGCAGCCTTGTCTGTACTCAATTTCTTCCAATATGCTTTCAGTGTTGCATTCCAGTACCCTGTCATTCACTGAAGTTTATTATTCTAGTTACACATTTTCCACATACATCAGCTTTTCTGATATGTCAATGCTAATGTGTTTGATAATATATTCCATCACCATTATAAACTGCAGAGGACTCAAAGATGAGCCCTTATGTAAATTCACTTTCACTAGGAACTCACAAGGAAAGTCTAAACACTGTTCATACTTGTGTCATCGGGTCTTTGTACATAATCTGTACCAGTTTTACCCATGTTTTCAGGATGTCATACTATTGCAAAACTATACAAACTAGCTCTCTTGGGACCTTGGCATATCCTATCACTAAGTCTAGGAATGTTACACCCGACTATTTCCTCATTTCTCGTTTCTTCTCCACTATCTGTCTCAATGCAAATGTTGGTCATAATTTGTCCTGATCTGAATCCACACTGCTCATCTTCCATCTTACCCCCTATCACTTTGCAAATAAATTTATCAAGCACCCTGTCTAGCATTTTCATGCAGTCTGATACCTCTGCACTAGCCACAACCGTGAGTGATGGCTTTTCTTTCTTTTTTTTTTTTTTTTGCACTGCCACTATAATATCTATTGTTCAGTGAGGGTCTATATTACATAGTTGAAGTTTAATAACTTCAAACACGGAATGTTTGAACCATCCTGTTCGAAGTTAAAAAACTTTGACTATCCATAAAAAACAAAAAAAAAAACAAAACAAAATAAACTGTTGTAAGCAGGGGGACAAGCCCCACTGAACCCCCCCACACCACTCACTACTTAAATATACCAACTCCAAGATCGCACCACATTGAACAAAATAGAAACCTCCCCTTATGGGGATTTCCATTGAAACGCTCAAACTTCTCAAATTCAAACTTATGGTCTCAACCATATGAGATTCAAACTTGCAGAAGTTTGACTATCTGATAGGAACCTATTCACTGATTCCATGGATACTACCTTAGCTCTATAATTTGACACAAACAGTGTTTTTTCCACATGTCCACACTCTTAATATAAGTGCCGCTATTCCAAGAACATTTCCTTACGAAAATTTGTGACTTAAACCTGTGGAAGAATATATTCTCTTCACTTTCTGGCTTTAATATGTTCCTGTTTCTCTAGCCTTACACAAATATGCAGTTAAAGGGTAGTGGAATGCACACATATTATCTAACATGCTAGAGTAAATGACTTTACACAATGCTCATTTAAACTATTTGAAAAAATCAGTACTGTAAGTGATTCAGTTTTAAAAATATGCCTGTATAAAAGTCACCTTTAGTAAGATTATACCACTTGTAAAATTGAACAGTTATTACTACATGGCTTACTCAGTTATCCGTGGTTTACGATATAGCTTTGCTAACTTACTTGGAATAGTTTAAAGTTGAAAAATGCATGCTTTTTAGGTATAAGTTACACCTGAATTTCTATCTTTACATAATTATTGACTATTTAACACCTTTTTAGGCTTACTTATAGCACAGCAGGAATGACAGACCTAATAGTTTTTTAAACTGATGCTTCAATATGTCAATAGCATATCAAACAAGCAGAATGAACTTAGATTCTTAATAGAGACTATTGAATACAAGGAAGAGATTAGATATGAAGCTTGAATGTAGAATTATTGTTCCAGGTTTCATAAAATATGAATGTTTACAAGAAGGAAAGAAAGGTGGTGGCATCTAAATTCTTGTTCACAAATCACTTAATTCTTGCATTGTATTCATTAATCCACAAATTAAATTTTCAACAATAGGCATTTATATCCAGAAAGATTGTGTACATGTATTGCAAATTATCACTATCCTAATATGTATTCATCAAGACATCATGTATACTTGGAATTTTTGAACAAGATTTTTGATAATCCAAAATGTATATTAGAGGAGATTTTAACTGTCCTGATATTGACTGGGCAGATCATACTGATACTTTTAACTTCTCAAGAATTTTTTTATGCATTGTAGCAGTCAACGGATTTACACCATTAAGCAATATCAAAACTGGAGGTAGTAATACAACCTGGTACAGGAATGTTTAGATACTTGAACCACTGGGAAGTCACACCATAATATTGTACTGTTCAAGACAGTGCACCTTAAAAAGATATATCCACTATATAAAATTTATAATTATGGTAAAATTATGTACATTTATTTAGGGGACAATCTATACTGTGCTGACTGAAATACTTTGTGCAATAGGTAAGAAACAGTATGTGGCTACAATAATTCAATGCTTTGTAAACAAATCTTTAGATCTAACTACAGTCCATGACAAAAACACTTTAGTAAAGCACTACTAAAATTAACAAAAAAAAAAAATTTTGAATAAATAAAAAAGTCAAACAAAAAGGATCAAAACAGAGTTAAACAATATCATTAAAGTTTTCTGAATCGTATAAGAAGAGAGAAGGGGAAAAATGAAATAAGATTTACTTTGGTGAAATGAAAAAAGAACATTATAAATACATAATTTCCTACAAAACTAACATTCATTCTTATCATTTAGGGAAACATTTTAACTGAACCCATCGAGACAGTCTGTGCATTTTATGACTACTTCACAAGCCATAACAGCAATACAAAGAAGTTTGTTGGAACTAAATTATTCATCCTAGTATTTGAAGAACTTTGTAACTCAAGACTCTATTAAAGTAGTACTGAAGAAAATTAAAATAAGCATGTTTACTGGGCCTCAAAACATTTATGCTGTTATGTTGTATGATCTTAAACTTGAACTTGGTTTCCCACTGCATGTTATATTTAACATTTTACTGTGGGTTGTAATAGTGCCAATAGCAAGGAAACAATTATTACATTATTTTAAAATGTGTTGCACAAAAGATGAAAGAAACTTTAGACCGTTTAGTATTACATCCATCTTGTTGAAGTATTTTGACAGATATGTTCTCAAAATAATGAAACCATAGGAAAATTGCATTAAGAATCATGGTCACTCACTGTTAACAGATATAATGCATCCTAGAAGGTTAGATTCCTATGTTAGAACTTCACTAGATTTTATTGACTGTTATGTAAAAGACTGCTTAACCTTTGGTCAGGTTGTGCTAGGCTTTCTCCATGGCCCATTAAATTCATTTGACACTTGTCAGTCATCTTTTTGTGTCGATATTAGAAATTCTTTAGAAGAACTGTAAAATAATGTACTGATCATAAATTGACTTGCACGGTAGAATATACAAGAATAATGAGGAAAACGAATACTCGTCAGAGAGCACAGGGCTCTTATTTTATTTTTTCTTTTCACAGTCCTCTCCCTCTGTCTCCCACTATTTCATTATATAACATAAGCTAACCTATGTAATCTATTCTATTACCTTGCGCTTACAGAATTCCTTGAGTTATGGTGGCAAAATTCAAATATTAACAGACAGAATGCAAGCAGATAAATAAAATTAATAATTTTCTGGTTCAGCTGCTGTATCAAAATTGCAAAGTCAGGTGTATATATAATTTATTTAACATTTGTTAACTGGGAATGAAGCCAATTTTCAGCAGAGGCCTGGGGAGAAATGCTCCAGATGCCTGTCTTTGTAATGTGGGAGGAAACCGGAGTACCTCGAGAAAACCTACACAAATGCAAGGAGTACTAATAGACTCTACACAGAAGGCACTCCTGCTGAGATTTGAACCAGAGACCCTCTTGCTGTGAGGTGACAACAATACTGCTTTACCATCATTTAAGAAACTGATTTTTTTAGATTTTACATGCACTATAACAGTTGAAATAAGTCATACCTACATTAAAATTATATAGAAATATATTACAGTATGCTTGTAATCTTATTGCATCCACAGTGGTATATATTTGACAACAAATTGACCAATTAATGATCAAAATATCAGGTCATAGTAGTAGTGCAGCTAGGGTGGAGTGCCAGGGGTACTGTCCCAGGTGCAAAGTGTTGGGGGCATGATCAGCTGATCCTGATCTGTCTCTTTAATAGAATGCCAGCTTTAAAAAGCAGGTATTGCATTTGCAGTGCCCCTGAGCACTTTAGTGCCCTGTGTGAGGTGTAAACTGTAGCATTGCTGGTTACATAGTAGCAATCAGTTTTCTACAGTTATAAGTTAAAAAAAATGTCTTTCTTAACTAAAACCTGAGAGCTGAAGCATTACATGCAAACAGAGTATAAACTGTAGCAACTGTTTACTACATTTGTAGCAAGCAATTAACTTACAGTTTAAAAAGATAGATTTTTTTAAAACTAAAATGTGAGCACTGTAGCACTCTGTGCAGGCCGGCTAAAAACTGTAGTAACTATTTGCTACATTTGTAGAAAACAGTTTGTTACAATTTAAAAGAAGAAAGCATTTTTTAATCGAATATGTTGAAGGAGGGTTGGGAGCAGGGCATAGAATAGCTCTCAACTAATCAGGGACAAATTTCAAAAGAGTCAGGGACAGATCCAGAAAAAAATCAGAGACAATCAGGTACACTCTTAAAATATTAATACTATTAACTTGAAACATTGACAGAATCAGATAAAATTAATTAATGTACATTTTCTGAAGTAAAAGAAGTCTATAACTCTTAATTATTGTCATTATTTATTCTGTGTAATTTACCACCTTTCCTCCAAAAGTCACGAGTTTTAGGAGGGATTAAGACAGACAGAGCTAAAAGTTGAGTCAAAATCAGGGTCATCCCTAAAAATCAGGGACAGTTGAGAGGTATATTGGCAGAGGCAGGAGGGGCGATGTGTCTCATGCATTTGGACACCTGGTTGGCATGCCAGTAGAAGTTTTTAGTTTTTGTCTTTTTTTTTTTTTTTGCTCATCAGTGAAAGAGCTGGGAGAGATGCATAGATGTAAATATAATAAGCTGATTGGTTACAATGTAGTGATCAGCTTTTTACAGTGATCTGCTTTTTTTGCTCTAAACTTGAAGAGCTAAGGGGGTGGGGTGCTGGTTCATAGTAAAAGACCCGCTACACTTTTGGTCTACAGATTTTTTTAACAGAAGCACAAAGTTCCCCATTACTTTTGATTTAGTAAGCAGACCACATTTCTCCCATTAGCTGTGTTTTGCAAAGTTTATACCAAACCCAGGACATAACAACTTACGCCAAACCCTTAAAGTGCATTTTCAGAAATTATTCAAGCTTAACAGCATAGTCTTTTCAAGCCTGCACGTGTAGCCCAATAAATATCTTTAGTAGTGACCAACAAAGAGAACTATATGGCACTGACAGGGAAAGCCTGTAATGTTTACTAAAACAAATTACTTAACATAGCATTCCACTAAGTATTAAATATTTTTGAGAAATCTGGGGATTATAAATACATTAAATATGCATTCTTAAGATTTAGTTTGCACCTTTAAGTGTGGATGAGCCTACTCTGAAAAAGAGTCTCATGCAAAAATAGTAACTCTTGACTGAAGTATATAACTAATTTATAAATGTGTCATTTGTGTAATAATAGAACTGATGGCACCATTTCTACAATCCTTATATCACTTGTCTCAAGGTTGAAAAATGTTTTCCAGAAATATTCAAACCTAACAGTGTTGTCATATCAGAGAGCAATCTGCTACAAAAACAAATTGATAGGCAGAAAGTTAAGGTGTATTATTCCTCCATATCATATGCTACTGACTTCCAGACCTTGCTTAGTGTTGCTTTTCCTTGAGAGTTATGGTCATAAACTGGTTGTTATAGCTGCATTATTTAGCATTTCCCTGACACCTAAAAATCTTCATTTTTCTGATCTAAAAGTGACATTCTTTCAGAACAACAAAGTTCTGGCCAGAAATCATCATCATCATCATCATCATCATCATCCCCTTTTTCCCATTTACATGGGGTTGGGGTATTGTGTTAACTGTCGCCAACTCTCTCGATTCAGTGCCACTCTCCTGCCTTCTTCAACACTCATGCCTGACAGTCGCAGATCTTCTTTCACACAATCCATCCACCTCTTTGCTGGACGCCCTCGCTTCCTCTTACCTTTTTCCTGTCTGTCCCAAATCTCCCTCACCAGATTGTCTTCTGCTTTTCTACACATGTGCCCATACCATTGTAATCTGTTTTCTTTGATCTATTCTGCAATTGCAGCTATTTTGGCTTCTGCTCTTATGTTCTCATTTCTTTGCCTGTCCTGCTGTGTGCATCCTACCACCTTTCTCAGGCACTTAATTTCCATCACCTCTAATTTCTTCAACTATTCTGCCTTTACTGCCCAGGTTTCTGTACCATACAGTACTATTGGTCACACCACTGTCTTGTACAACTTACTTTTCAGCTTCTTTGGCATTCTTCTGTCATATACTACACCTGATACTCTATGCCAGTTGGCTGCAACCCCTCTGATTCTAGCTTTGACTTCTTCATTCAGACTACCCTTCTCCTCAACCACCCCTCCCAGATACTTGAAGCTGTTTACCTCTTCCGCTATCTTCCCATCTATCTCTATTCTCAGCTTCTTCTGATTTCCCCAATCTGCTGCCATTACCACTGCCTTATCTGTGTTTAGTTTCATCCCATGTGCCTTCAGATTTGCATTCCATTCTCCTATCCTTTGCTGAAGTTCTAGATCAGAGTCTGCCTGTACTGCCACATCGTCTGCATACAGCAGCTCTGTTGCTCTGACCCCTCCAACCTGTTTGCTGATGTAGTCCATTACCAGTATGAACAGCAGTGGGCTCAGAGCTGAACCCTGGTGTACACCCACTCCCACTGGGAACCCCTCAGTGAGGCCAAACACTGCTCGTACTTGAGTCACTGGGTCCTTGTACATAGCTTGTACTAATTCTACCAATGTTTCTGGGACTTCAAACCACTGCAGTACTGCCCAGATCAGCTTTCTTGGTACCTTGTCATATGCTTTCTCCAAGTCTAGGAAAGCCCAGTTTGACTCTCTCCTCTTCTCTAGTTTCTTCTCAAGTATCTGTCTCATGGCAAACATCGGGTCAATTGTGCTGCATCCTGATCTGAATCCAAACTGTTCATCTCCCATCTTACATTCTACTATTCTGTGTATCCATTTATCAATCACCCTCTCCAGAACTTTCATGCAATGTGGTAGGAGTTTGATGCCTCTGTACTGTCCACAGTTGTGGATGTCCCCTTTGTTCTTGTACACTGGCACGAGTATGCTTATTCTCCAGTCATCTGGAATACGCCTTTCTCTCCACACTGCAATTAGTACCCTCAGGAGCCATTTCTCCCCTAGTTCACCCAGAATCTTTATCATATCTGCTGTGACCTCATCTGAGGCTGCTGCTTTCCCTGACTTCATTTTCCTTAGTGCTGCTCTTACTTCTTCTAAGCTGGGCTCCTCTTCTACTCTCATTGTAGGCTGTTTCTTGGGCAGTACCGCTTCTGTGGGGTTTTCTTCATTCAGAAGCTGCTGGAAATACTCCTTCCATCTGTCTTTGATGTCCTGTGGGCTGGTAAGCAGGTTGTTGCTGGAATTCCTTATGAAGGGTGTCTGACCATCTTCTTTATCTTTCTGTCTTTGCCTTGCAACCTGGTATAGTTTCTTTGTGCCCCTTACTGAGTCACTTTTCAGAAGCTGATAGAGTGCCTCTGATGCCCTATTCTTTGCTATTGCAACTTCTTTTTTAGTTTCTTTGTTAGCCAACCAGTAGTCCTTCCTAGCTTGGTCAGTCTTTTCTATCTCCCACTTCTTTCTGCACTCCTTCTTTCTTTTGATTACTTCCTGCACTTCTGCATTCCACCATCAACTTTCCTTATGTACTTTATTTCCATACCTGGCTCAGCCACATATCTTTTCTGTAGTCCTAACACATGCTGTTTTTAGGTGCTGCCACTTTTCTTCAACTCCACCTATTTCCTCCTCTTCTTGGGGTGCTAGAGCCCTGAGTAATTCCTTGAACTGCTGTACTTTCTCTCCAGTCAACTTCCAGGTCTTCAGCCTGGTCTCTGTTGACCTTAGAGCCTTCTCTGACCACTGCTTGCAGCTGATTGTGGCAACTACTGGTTTATGCTGTGAACCGACTGTTTCACTGGGGATGACTTTGCAATCATGGATTCTACCCCAGTGCCTTTTCCTTACTAGGAGGAAGTCTACCTGAGTTGCATGTTGGCTACTCTTGTATGTGATCTTGTGACTGTCTCCCTTTCTGAACCATGTGTTGGCTACTATCAAGCCATTTGCCAGACAGAAGTCTAGAATATTCTGGCCAGAAACATGCACTATATTTGCAGCTTTAATATACTAAGAAAAGACCAGTTCAATATCCTGACTGCAAGCCAGTCTGCTGAAGTGTATTGTTTCTGCATAATTTATATAACAGATTGCTTATTTTCAGGATTAATCAACAGGCTTGCAAGTAAACAGTCTGCAAATCAGCAAGAGTTTTTTTGGCAGTACACATAGCCTTATTTTAACATACATTTACATACTGAATTCTGGACATACTACTTTATTAATTTATGTTTGCACTTTAGTATAATAACTACAATGTACATTTAGCAGAAACCATCTATTTAATACAATTTTATCTGTCTAGGCATTAACTTTCATAATTCCTATGCATCACATAAAATAACGTTGCTTTCTTCCTGGATATCAACTCATTTATATGTGGATATCAAATTTAATCAGAACAAAGAGAACATATTCGTTATCTTCAGACTTATATAATCAGTTTCGATATATCATATGAAGGCTCCATGCAAGATTTTCCTTGCATCAAGTTACACAGGATGTTATGTACATATCAAAGACATGTCTAGTATCTCATAATCACAGAGTGAAGATATACATACATAGCATGCAGATATAATATTTATGTCCTTTATTTAACTAGTTCCACATCGTGGAGAGACTTTTCTTGGCTGAAAGTCTAACTGTTTTTTTTCACATCATGTTGCTCTTCTTTTCTTTCCATTTCCCCCTGATCAGATCACCCTTCATACATTTTCCTTGCCATCTTCCTTAATTCCTCCTGGACATCCTCTTAAATGGAATACTTTGAATATTGCCTGAATGTTATGTTTTCTCCTGTTTTCTGTGTTTCTCTTTCTACAGATGAATATTACATGTTGTCCCTGGTACCCATTTCCCTTTTGAGGCTGTGGCTCTGCACATTGCTTTGAAAGTATGTACTGCTTATATTCCCTGTATCCTGAAATTCCATGGCTCTGATTATATCCATTTCTTTACAACCATCATTGTCCTCCATCCATCACTTGGTAACTGCCAATTCCATAGCAGCTTTCTCCTCTGTAACAGGAATTATAGGAATCATGTGAAATACAAGTTTACTGGACGAGAAGCCATGCGTACCTTACCAGCAACCGCTTTCAGGTTCTACCAACATTTTCAAGGAAGGCAAGGCCTGCAGATCCCAGACTGTATTTTAGGGTGCCCATCCAATTATCTAAGCTATGCTTGAAGGTAGACAAGGAACTGCACTGCTTGACATGCACATGATGTTCATTCCAGAGGAAGAGGAGCTACTGGGTGATAAGCCCATCACTCCTTTAGTTTTAGTTATTCCCTGTTATAGATTCAGATCTCTTGTTCTTGTTATAGATTCAGATCTCTTGTGCTTGTTATAGATTCAGATCTCTTGTTCTTGTGTTGGCTGCAGTGTTTGCCACATGAAGAAAATGGAGGCCTCAGATAATGAGATCACTGATGGCACAGGTCTCCCCTCATTAATCTTTATGACACAGTATACAGGACTGTGACTGCAGTTTTTCCTGGTAATGATGATTTTTGAGATCTGATATTCCTTTTGTTAAGAACCAATATAGTATTTTAAGTATTGTGTTATAACTAGAGATATGCATACCAAAGGATGCACTGTAGTCTATAATGGGCTTAACAAGGGAAGAGCTCATCAAAATGATATTGTTCATAGTAACCACAGTAACCAAAGGAAAAGGAACTATCTAATCATCTGGTCAGGTGCCCAGGTCTCTGATGATAGAGTCTTTGGAGAACAGGATGCCATTGATGTAGTACATGGTAGAAATGATAGAAATTTGTTGATTTCTGAAAGAGATGCTGCTGTATTTCTTAACATTTAGTACGAGCCGTATCTCAACTTGCCTTGTGTTATTGTATCTATGTCAAGAGATCAAACAGACAAATGGTTCAAATCCATATGTTTGAGACCATATGATCAACAATTCAGTCCGTTGAAAAACAACTCAAAGCCAGACAACACTAGCATACAACAAAAACCCTGCTTTTGCAGGAGACAAGCTGCCCTGCAACCCCGAGACCCACTGCTAATTATATATATACCAACTCCAAGGTTGCACTGCAGTGGGGAAAAGGTCAAATTTCCTAATCTCTGCCGTAATGCAATGTCAGTCAGAATGGTTTGACAGACTGAATTGTCAATCATATAGTCTCAGCCATATGTGTTTCGACAATTTGTTCATTCAATCTTTTGACATAGACCCATGTTATCACATGGTAGTTTTGCTTGAACAGAATTTGTATCATTGTTGATTTGACAACGGCACCCAACTTGCAATCATCAATGGACTTGGTCAGCCAGAGATCCTTACTGCTAGTGGTGAGATCAGAGAATTAAATGATAAAAAAGAAGGAGACACAACACAGACTACTAAGAACAAGACTGGTTACCTTTTGCTTTACTGACGTGGTATCACCCACCCTGAAAAGGTGCATATTTGTCCTTGAGACACTTTGCAATCCATATTACCAAATATCTAAGGTTAAAGTTGTTTGTCTACAATCCCATTGTGTGCTAAGGTATTACATGCTTTTCTTAAGTCCAAGTTGGTTGAATGAACAGTAAGACCAGTGTCCATGGTCTGTGAGATCTTTTTAAAGAAATTCACAAGACTGAGGAGACATAACCTGACTTTAGTAATGATGCATTACATTGCTTTCAAGAGAAGCACAGTAAGGTTAATGAGACTACAGTTGCTTGCATCAGTGGTGGGGCGACCCTTATGATGGGGTGTCACCACCGCACTGTGTCATTGAATGGGAGCATAGCTTATGGCAAGACATGGGTTGGTTGAGTAACTTAAAGAGGGAATCAGCACCTGCTTGACTCTGTTTATAAGACTACTATGACTGCCGTGATGACCTATAAAAGAAGTATTTTTGCTATTGGAGAACACATTAAAGATATAGTCCTCAGAAATAGGAGGGTGAAGTAAGTCTGAAATATTTTGGATGGGGTTCATAGTTTCAGGAGAAAAATTTCCAGCATATCTGTTAGCCAATATGTTGTTATTGTCTTTAGCATTTAAATGGGGGGGTGCCTTTATAATTACATTTTGAGATCTGATATGAAAACTTTGTTTAGTTTTCTAATGTGGCGGAAGAAAGACTTGTAATCATCCTTAGCCTCTGAAGCAAGCCTACATTCATAGATACTTTGCTAGCCTTCAGTTTCTTGACAAGGCATTTTATGTTCTCATAATGATGTGGGATTATTATTGAAATTTTGACCTGGAGGGGAAATCAGTATCAGTGAATTTATCTAAATGACAATCTTCTTCTTCTTTCGGCTGCTCCCGTTAGTGGTCGCCACAGCGGATCATCTGTTTCCATTTCTTCCTGTCCTCTGCATCAAGCTCTGTCACGCCAACCACCTGCATGTCCTCTCTCACCACATCCATAAACCTTATCTTAGGCCTTCCTCTTTTCCTGTTATCTGGCAGCTTCACCCTTAGCATGTTTTTCCCAATATACTCTGCATCCCTCCTCAGTACATGTCCAAACTGATGTAATCTTGCCCCTCTGGCTTTGTCTCCAAACCTTCCAACCTGGGCTGACCCTCTAATATACATATTTCTAATCCTGTCCACCCTCGTCACACCCAGTGCAAGTCTTAACATCTTTAACTCTGCCATGGCCAGCTCTGACTCCTGCCTTTTTGTCAATGACACTGTCTCCAACCCATATGACATAGCTGGTCTCACTACCCTCTTGTAGACCTTCCCTTTCACTCTTACTGGTACTCGTCTGTCACAAATCACTCTTGACACTCTTCTCCACCCACTCCATCCTGCCTGTACTCTCTTCTTCACCTCTCTTCCACACTCACCATTACTCTGAACTATTGATCCCAAGTATTTAAACTCATCCACCTTTGCCACCTCTACTCCCTGCATCCTCACCATTCCTCTATCCTCCTTCTCATTCACACACATATATTCTATCTTAGTCCTGCTGACCTTCATTCCTCTTCTCTCTAGAGCATATCTCCACCTCTTCAGGGTCTCCTCCACCTGTTCCCTACTCTCACTACAGATCACAAAGTCATCTGCAAACATCATAGTCCACGGGGACTCCTGTCTGATCTCGTCTGTCAACCTATCCATCACCATTGCAAATAAGAAAGGGCTCAGAGCTGATCCTTGATGTAATCCCACCTCCACCTTAAATGCATCTGTCACTCCCACCGCAGACCTCACCGCTGTCACACTACCCTCGTACATATTCTGTACCACACTTACATACTTCTCTGACACTCCCAACTTCCTCATACAATACCACAACTCCTCTATTATCATTTTATCTAAATGACAATAAAGATCCGTAACATAGATAAATGCATATCCTAGTTCCATTTTGGGTTAAGGATGGTAGAATTTTATGATTTTTGTCATATAAATTTAAACTATTTTTTTTTTGTTTGCATATAAGTTATTTTATTTTATTTTCAACAAGACATAAAGTAGAAAGCAATAAATAAATGTATGGAGCAGAAAAAGCAACATGACAAATAATAGAATAAAAGTTTAGAACTATATAAAATATATACAGGATGTAAAAAGTCCCTGTGCATTATAGATCACTAACTCTTCTCAATTTTGGATTCAACATCAACTAATTAACATGTGAAAACCTAATTAATATTAGCTTTCCTCTCAGAGAATAAAGAGTGTTACACTTATTGCTTATAACTGCTTAATATTTTGAATGAGGTACCAGCGGAATATAAACTTCATTAGCTGATCACAGTATTTAGGCCACCTCTTAAGCTTCCCCTCTGCTTGCCATACATAGGTTCATAGGTTCATAGGTGTGTACTAGGCTAATGGCCCTGGAGTCTTTTCAAGCCTAGCCCATAAGATTACCCTGGCATCGTGCCACCCAACCTTTTATTCCAGTGCCTTTGTCGAGTGATCCCTGGGTGAATTTTCTATTTACCATCCACTCATTAAGATTTCTCTTGAAGAGGGCCAGTGAGGTGCTCTGTTTGACATGTATGGGAAGTCTATTCCATAGCATGTGTAGTCTCTGGGTTATGAACCTGTCACTCCAGCACATTCTGTTGGTTGTGGTAATGAGGTTGAGGTCTGTGGAGCATATGGTGTGGAGGGATTGGGATTTCTTTAGATGTAGCATTTTTAACAGAGCTGGGTCAGACATGGCTTTGTAAGTCAAACAGCGATCACCTCTAAGTAGGCAATATGAGACAGAGAATAGTTGGAGTTTTTTGAGTCTGTCCATGTAGGATAAGTGTTTAAGGCCTAGGATTATCTTTGTGAGGTACTTGTGTGGCCTCTCCAGTTGTTGCAAGTGAGGTACATGCCAAATGGGGCATTGTACTCGATGATTCACCTAATGAAGGAAGAGTAGAGAGAGACAATGACCTCTTTCTTCCTGGATGCAAAACTCTTAGTAATGAGATGTGAAACATAGAAAGACTTTCTGACCACAGTGGCAGTGTGGTGGTCAAAAGAGAGGTTGCTGTCAATCTGTGTTCCCAGATCTCTTATAATGCCTTCTGTCTTCAGTGGACTACCATCAATGTGTTAGCTCATGGGAAATGGGTTTTTCCCAAAGGGGATGGTGACACATTTTTTGGCATTGAGCTTAAGGCCATGGTTCTGACACCAGTTGTTGGTCTCACTGAGGCCTTTCTGTAAGATTTCAACATAACTTGGGGAGTTAATAATGGCTCCCAACTTGCAATTGTCTGTAAACTTTGTCAGCCAGAGTCCCTTTGTGTTGAACTGGACTTCTGAGAGGTAGATACCAAATAGAATTTTTTCTCACCTGAATCTCTTTTTTTTTTGAAATTGGTCATTGTACTATCTGGCTTGTTAAAACTATCATGTATACTTCATTGTATGTAATTGGAGCTTTGCTCCTCGGGTCTCCACTGAAAATGGGCTCCTGGCCCAGATGGACCAACCTGGTTAACAAATGTCAATAAATAAATAATAAAATAAAGAAGAGGACCCAGGACTGATCCCTGTGGGACTCCACTTGTGACTGGTCAGCAGTCTGACTTGGAGTCAGCTACTTTCACACTGTGGATTCTATCTATGAGCCAGTTTGCAATCCACCTAGTGATATAGGGGTTGATGCCTAGCTTAGTGAGTTTTTCTATGATTCCAGAGTGGGGAATGGTATCAAAGGCCTTGGGCAGATCAAGGTAGGCTTTATGAACCACCTTGCCTTCATCCACAGCTCTAGTGACTGAATCAAAGAAGTCGACCAAGTTGAGCAGGCATGATCTACCTTCATAAAACCAAACTGTGTGTTATCCAGAGTTTGGAGATTCCCTATATCCTTGTTTATTAGGTCCATGATGATGTGTTCCATAGCTTTGCATATCAGACTTGTCAGACTAATGGGGTGATAGTTCCCAGGGTTTGTAGTTGCTCTTCCTTTATGGAGAGAGATGACTATAGCAGTGCTCCATTCGGTAGGGACAAAACCTGAGGTGAGGGTGTGATTGAACAGGGCACACAGGTGAGGTGCCAGTTCACTCTGTAGTTCATGTAGAATACAGCCAAGGATATTGTCAGGTCCCATAGAAGCTGTATTCAAGGACAAAATGATTGACTTCAACAATTGGCTTAGCTTCTGGTGTCATTCAATGGGGATCCAGTATCTGTCTGCCTGGGACGACATGATCGACAGACCACGATGCTTTGCGAGAGATGGTTTGCACCTGTCGCCCCTGGGATTCATGTTACTGGCAAAGGCTCTTGTCACCCTTATAGTGCCTTTTTTAGGCAAAGTTCAAAGGACAAAACCACCACCGTAACAGGTACAAGCATGCAAAATCTGAAGGTAATGCTACTCAATGCTAGAAGTCGAAACCTCAAAATGCACTCTCTCGAGGCACTCATAAAAATGGAGAGCATCAATATCTGTGCAGTAACTGAGACTTGGTTCAAGGCTCGAGAGAGCACCCCTGCAATACCAGGCTACAACTCTTACCACACTTTTCGGCCACCAAACCAGGATCGAAACTCTAAAGGTGGAGGAGTGTCCATATTCACCAAGGATATTCATACCACCAGGTTAGTTGCCCAACACAATGCGTCTGAAATTCTCCAGGTGCAACTAACACTAGGTAAGACTGCAATCCAAATTTTAGCTTGCTACAGATCCCCCACCATGTCCCAAGATTCTCACTACACCTTTCTAAACATAGTGGCAAATATTAATATACAACCAAACACCTAATAGTGGGTGATTTCAACTACCCTGCCATTAACTTGGAAAACTACCCGAGTACCAACACCTTTTCCCAACGGTTCCTGGAATTCATACATTCCAATGCCCTGGATCAAGTAATCCATAGTCCCACCAGGGCCTCCAATATCCTAGACCTGGTCATTACCAATATGGGAAATTGATGCTCCACACCTATGGTCACCCCCTCGTTGGTCAGGTCAGACCATAAGTTAATCACCCTTAACATCCCACCTCCACCCCCAGTAAGGAAACCTCCATAAAAAACTTCTCCAAAGCCAACTTCATACTACTCAAGTCAGAAGTTACAAACTTCATGACACCCATGCAGACGGGAACTGAAAGTTCAACTGCTGAGTCCTACACTAAGACACTGTACAAGCACATCTACTCATGCATGAATTCTGCCATCCCAAATAGAGCCAAGATGCTCTCCTCAAAAAAAAAAGGAAGCCAATCTGGTGGTCCCCTGCCATAAACAAACTTTACAACAAAAGGAAGAAACTGTTGCAGAAAAGAGGAAAATCCCAGGATGCAAAAAACTCCCTTACCAGCCTCAGTAAGAAGCTGAGATTCATCATAAAATCCTCCAAATCTAGTTACAAAAATAAAATTGCCAAAGATTCCAAAGACAACCACAAGGCATTCTATAACTATGTCAAAAATCTAAATGGCAATGCTCAGATCTGCTCTGAGCTACAACAGAATGGCATTAAATATACTGATCCCAAGGATATTGCCAATATCCTGGCAGATCGATTCAGTGCCAAATTCACCCCCCTCTCACCTCCTAAATGGCCCATCTCAATACTGGAAGATTGCCAGATTCTGGTAATAATGGCCACACAGGTAAAAAAAACTCACTCTCCAAAGCTAAGAATACAGCATCTATGGGACCAGATGACATCCCAGGCTGTGTACTGCATGAACTAAAAAATGAACTGGCACCTCACCTAAGTGTCATGTTTAATCGTGCCCTCACCTCAGGCTTCATGCCCACTGAGTGGCGCACAGCTACAGTTATCCCACTCCACAAGGGGTGATCCACCTTGGATCCCGGGAACTACCGCCCCATCAGTCTGACGAGCCTGATCTGCAAGGCCATGGAACGTATTATCATGGAACTTTTTAACAAAGACATTGGCAACCTTAAAACACTGGACCCCACCCAGTTTGGGTTTGTGAAGGGCTGATCTTGTCTCCTGAACCTGATTGACTTCTTCGAATCAGTCTCCAGAGCTGTGGATGCTGGTAAGGCAGTCCACACAGCCTATCTAGACATCGCCAAGCCCTTTGATACCATCCCCCACTCTGGAATCATAGATAAACTTACTAAGCTGGGCATTAATCCCTATGTCACTTGATGGGTTGCCAACTGGCTTACTGACAGAGCCCACACTGTAAAAGTAGCTGACTCCAAATCCAGCTCCAGACAAGTTACAAGTAGAGTACCTCAAGGTTCAGTCCTGGACCTCTCTTGCTTGGCATCTACTTCTCTGAAGTACAGGCCAACACTAAGGGAGCCATTATTGAATCCCCAAATGATGTTGGTACTCTACAAAAGGGCCTTACAGAAACAGATGCTTGGTGCCAGAGCCATGGGCTCAAACTCAATGCCAAGAAATGTATAGTTATCCCTTTTGGTAAAAAAACATGTACCTGTGAATTACCACATAAGTGGCAGTACACTAAACATTGAAAGTGTGATAAGAGACTTAGGGACACAGGTGGACAGTGGTCTCACCTTCAATAACCACATCACCACAACAGACAGGAAATCCTTCTATGTGGCACCCCTCATCACTAAGGGCTATTCATCCAGAAAAAAGGAGGTCATTGTCCCACTGTACTCGTCCCTCCTTAGACCCATTATAGAATACAATGCCCCATTTGGTATGTACCTCTCAAGACATCTGCAATAACTGGAAAGGCCGCAGAAATACCTCACTAAAGAAATCACAGGCCTAAAGCAGATGCCCTATGCTGACTGCCTTAAAAAACTCCAGCTATACTCTGTTGCATATTGTCTACTCCAAGGCGATCTCTGCTTAACATACAAGGCCATGTCAAACCCAGAGCTGTTGGACATGCTACTCTTAAAGAAGTCCCAATCCCTCAGAGCCACATGCTCCAGGGATCTAAACCTTGTCATCACAATAAACAAAGATAGGTTCCTGACCCAGAGACTCCTCAAACTCTGGAATACACTGCCCATACATGTCAAGCAGAGTACCTCTTTGGCCCTCTTCAAAAGGAACCTTGATGACTGGATGGGAGAAAGGAAATTCACCCCAGGGATCATGTTAGTCACCCTGCTAGACAGGTGTCCAGGGAAGTAAATAGTGTGGTAAGAAATAGCCAGGGAATTGTTATGGCTAGGCTTGTATAGGCCCTAGGGCCGATAGCCTAGCACCAACCTATGAACCTATAAACCTTGGATAGTGCTCTTTTAACTTATGCATCAGTAATACTGGGTGCCTGGCAATCTACTAGTATTGTGATCCGTCCTTTGGGGAGGTGACAGGGGTAAAGTTGACACTGAATCTGTTGGCCAGTATATTGGCAATATCTATTGGCTCAGTATAGGAGATACCATTGTGCAGTAGATCAGAGCAAATCCCGATATAGCCATGGAGATTCTTTATATAACTATAGAAAGCTTGTGGTTGTCATTACTATCTGCTGCAATTCTATTTTCATAGCTAGCTTTAGAAGATTTGATGAGGGATCTCAACTTTTTGTTGAGGCTGATAAGGGAGTTTTTCCAGTCTTGAGACTTCACCTTATTCTGCATTAGTTTCCTTCTTCTGTTGCAGAGTTTGTTGATGGCAGGGGACCCCCAGATTGGCTTCCTTTTTTGCAGGAGATCATCTTGGTTCTATTGGGTATGGTGAAATCCATGCATTTGTGAATCTGTTCGTACAGTGCATTGGTGTATGATTCGGCAATCATGCAACTATTCTCCATTTGCGTGGGTGCCATGAAGTTAGCAACATCTGTTTTTGGAGCCCAAAGTTAGCTTTGGAGAAGTTTTCATGGTGGTTACCTTTGCGGGGGGTGGGGGTGGGAGGGATGTGGATTTCCAAGGTGATTAGTTTGTGGTTGGATCTAACCAGGGAGAAGTTGACTATTGGTGTAGAGCAGTGGTCGCCCATGTTAGTAATGATCAGGTCAAGGATGTTGCTACCTCTAGTGGGGGTAAGAACAAGCTGGTCCAGGGCACTGGAATTAATGAATTCCAGGAAATGTTGGGCAAGTATATTGGTACATGAGTAGTTTTCCCAGTTAATGGAGGGGTAGTTGAAGTCATCTAGTATGAGTGTGTTAGGTTGGACCCTAATATTATCCAGGGTGCTTAGGAACATGGAGTGAGTGTCTTGGGACATGGTTGTGGACCTATAACAGGCTACAACCAGAATTGATGTCTTACCCAATGTTACCTGCACCTGAAGTATCTCTGATGCATTATGTTTGGTTACCAGTCTGGAGGTGTGCACATCCTTTATGAATATGGAAACATCACCAGCTTTGGAGCTTCCGCCCAAGTTCTGGGGCCAAAAGGTGTGGAATGAGTTATAGCCTGGTAGTGGAGGGTTGCTTTCTGCTGCCTTGAACCAGCTCTCTGTTGCAGCACAAATGTCAATGTTCTCCATTTCAAGGAGTGCTTCAAGTGAGTGCATTTTTAATTTTAGACTTCTAGCATTGAGCACCATGACCCTTAGACTGCATTTGTTTGTAGCTGTTACTGTGGTAATTTGGTCTTTGGAACACCACCTAAAAAGGCACTATAGGGGTGGCAAGAACCTTGGCCACTATCAAGAAGCCCAGGGCTGACAGATGCAGGCCATCTCTGGCAAAGCATTGAGGTCTGTCAATTATTTCATTCCAGGCACACAGATACTCGATCCCCTTAGAATGACACCAGAAACTTAGCCAATTGTTGAAATCAATCATTTTCTGCTTGCACTGTGGTATCATTCTGGGTGATGGTAGGATGCTGATCAGGGCTAAGGTCATACCCGCCTGGGCTACATAATCTGAGGGCTCCTCCATGTCTCTTTTCATGTAGTCCAGGGAGGTATGATTCAGGTCATTCACACCCACATATACAATGACAGAGTCATTTTTGTACCTGTTGTTGAGGGACCTGAGTGCGTGCGTTACATGGCGGATCCTGGCACCTGACAGGCAGCTGACTATTACTTTCTCCTTATTTAGCCTAGTGAGTGGGACATCAGTGTGCCTCACTATCAAGTCACCTATGACTAGTGTGCTGGGGATGTTGTTTTGCCTTAGGGGGTTTGGAGTTCTGTGTCTTGTGATTAATGTTGTGTTATGGTGGTCAAGTGCATTTCTGCCTTGGAGGTCTCTGCTCTTTGGGTAGATTTTTATTGAGACCCTCTGTGGAGGTAGGTGTGCGGTTTGTGTATTTATGTGAAGGCAGTGCTGGTGTGTTTTCTGGAGAGCTATGTGCTCCATGTGGTGAGGTGCAAGTGTTGACCTTCTTCTCTTGACCAGCTATTCTGGTCTTGGCTGGAGAGTGTGTGGCTTCCAGTATACACATATAAGTGCATCTCTTGCAAGTCAGAGTGTTGGGATGTAAGAGGAGACGTTTGTCAGTGTACATGAGGCAGTTGCTACATTGCCTCAGGATGCCAAAGTTCACCAGATTAACAGGAGAAAGCACAGGGAACTGACCTTTACACATGCCTGGAGGGGTGGGCATTAATAATAAGTACTGGGCTGTTTCCTTGTAGAACGTTTAGTGCTTGTTAGCTCTTTTGTGTGCTACAATAATTGCTACAAGAAGTCTGGTATGGTAAAGTGCTAGACTAATAATCTAATAAAAGTGCAGGAGAGGAGAGAATTAGCAGATCTAAGGGAAAAATTGAAGAGCAGACTTTGGCACCTCTCAGAAGCTTACAAACAGTCCTGGATACAGCAAATCTATATCTGGACTAGACTAGTTACAGGAAAGGCGGGAAACAAGTGCAAAGTGGGATTTTAAACCAGAAATTTGAAAGAGATGGAAAAACTGCCCAGACGGTCAATAATTTATAAATTCTGGGCCAGAAACCACTCCTCTTGTGGTAGATAGGCTACCTAGTGCTTACCACTCCCACTGATAAGCTAGAAGGCTTCCCTCAACACAGAAAGGCTTGGGGGCTCAGAAGCTTACATACAGTCCTGGATACAGCAAATCTATATCTGGACTAGACCAGTTACAGGAAAGGCAGGAAAAGTGCAAACGTGTTTTTAGACCAGAAAGTTGAAGGAGATCCACCCGTTGTACCTTTGAGAACTTTACTTTATCTTGATTCTTCCGTCTGTTACTTATTATACATTTCATGGCCTATGCTCTATTCTCCTAAATTCCCTGTAAATAATCCGTGACCTCCCTTTGTTACCTCCCTCCCCATTTGTCCCAGTAAGGGAATTTCCAAGCTTTCACAGTTTGTGAGATATGGCAGTAGAAGATATGCCTATCTGTACATAGGTAAAACATTTCAGTGTTCTAACACTGAACTCATCACTAATCTCAGTAAACCTATTTATCTGAGAGTAAGGTTCAATAGATACAAGTTGAGACTATTTATAAATGTCCCTGGCTATTCTGTACTGTTTGGTTTCACTTCCTATCATGCAATATAAATCTCTGAGTGGTACCATAATAAGTCTGTAGGACCCTCATACCGCAGACTTTCCTCCATAATATTTTTATTCATTCTGTTAGGAACCCATCACCTAGGGATGCACTCTGGGTGGATATTACCTCTATGTTCCTCCTGGATTTCTTGTACAACATAAATAAGCTGATGTAATTAGAACACTATGGCATAGATGGGCAGATGGTGGATACCAAGGGAAATACAAAATATGTGGATATAGGCTACAGAGGCAGAAATTTCCCTTCCATCGGTGTTCAGCACCCCATTGTCAACAATATCCAGCAAGATAAGGAGAACTGGACATGAAGCCAGGATCACTACATTTTTAATAAGTTGTAGGGAATGTGGCAGGAGAATTCTTTGACTGGCTTTATCTTACCAGTAGCAATTCAAAAGTTGTTTAAGAAGGGTAAAAGACTTTGGGCCTTGACCACCAGTTCTTTAAAGTTATATTCAACTATTGTTAAAAGGATGTATCAGTTCTCAAACCAAAATACAGAACCCTTTACATTATAGGTATGTTCAATCCTGTAGGGTAGGGTCTGACTCTCCATGTTATATTATAGTTGAGTTGATCAGGGTGCATTGGAGGCCTCTCTGGAGCAGCAAATGGTATCTAGTATCTTTCCCAGATATCCTGGAAGTTATGTGCTTAGCAGTACTGCAAACATAAGAGAGGCATTCACAGAGCCATCTGAGACAGATTGTGATGCCACCTCTCTTCTCATTTGATAAGTTAATTCCTCTGTAGTTAATTAGAAAAGACCTGGGCAGTTGGGGAAGCCCTGCTACATTCCACATTCTATTTTACCCAGATCTGACAGGCTTCTATTAAATTGGGCTCTAAAAGATGAAGATGAGCATAGACTTGAAATCCATCTAAAAGGATAGCATTTCCTAACATTTAGCATCTGAAAAAGACCCCCCCCCAATTCAACCACATCAATTGCCTTCTTAATGTCAGAAAGGACAACTCCTGTTTTCAAGTCCCTATCTCCATATCTGTAGAGTGGATGCTAATTCCCACCAATTTTCTGCTACTTTTCTACCTTTTGCAAAACCATTTTTGCCTCTTAGTATCAGATTAAGAATGAAGCTCTCAAGTTTTATAGTCAAAGTTTTAGTAAAATTCTTTAGGTCAACATTAATAAGGGAGATGGGACTGAAGTTTCCAATACTGGCTGTGCCTTCTTTCACTTTGAGTATAACTGCAATCATGGCTTAGTTGCTACCTTCCCCCTGGTCTTGTGAGTTAAATACCTGGGAAAAAAATGTGTCCTAGCACTACCTCTCCCAGTTTATAAAATTCTATTGGGAGGCCATCCATCCCAGCTGTTTTATGTGAGTTAATTTTACATATTTCATTACTTATTTATTCTGGGAGGTAAGGGCAGTCTAATAACAATTGATTTCTTGACTCAAGGGCCAAGACAATGCAGCCCTAAAAGCCCATTGTGTTTTGTAGCCTAAATGGTTAAAACTATGCAGCTGATTATAAAAAATGAAGGAAGGTTCTCCTTATGTCATCTTCCTTGGTTATCTTATTTCACTCCTGTGATTAAAATGCTGTTATTGGAGGCTTAGACGAATAGCTCATAAAGAGCAAAGCTAAACACTTTGAATCTATTTCATGTTTTAACCACCAAAGTTGGCCCTTGTGAAGGAGCTCAATTTTGACTTTTGTCTCCAATAAATTAAGTTTGATGGCGAGATCTAACTCTCTGCCCTTTAAATGACCAGGATTACTATCTGATTAGGACTTTGTAAGACTGTGAGCATGATTTTTTTTGGTATCTTCTTTTGATCCCCTCCCAATCCATAATGCCCCCCCCTTATAGCCACCTTCCAACCTGCCCACCATGTCATCATCCATAGCACACTGGGGTCAAGTGTTCTTATCAATGACATCAGAAATGATGGAATTAGCTTTCCATTGTCTCTGCTTGAAGTCCATTTAAATAGACAATTCTCTGGCTTTTAACTCTTCGGTTCTGTACACTATTTTAACCAATAAAATAAGGGGAAGCATGATTGGAAAGATTCATTTCATGGATCTTGACTTGAATGCATTTATGCCTGTGATGTTTTTGGATTAACATCAGGTTGTCTCTGCTATCCAGTTTAATAAGGTCTTGAGAGACGTAATCACACATTCTTCTGGGTGCAAGTTTCTCCACACATCAACCCATTTGTCTGGTGACATCCATGACTTTACAATCCTTAGGCTTTGACTTTACAATCCTTAGGCTTTGTGAAAGGTATTCTTTTTAATGATGCAATCTATATTTTTGTTCTTCTAAAAAAACTGAAGTTCCCCACTAGTATGACAAATGCAGTTAAGCTCAGAGTGTTCTGTCATTCATTCAAAAAGTCTCTAAAGAAATGCTTATCATCTGAGTTGGGTGCATAAAATGTTACTATTATCCTGGGCACCCTATTACTGGTACCTCCCCAAATTCCAATTGACATAAGTTGAATAATAGTAACTGTCAATGATTTGTGAAACAAAATGATAACTCCCTTTTTTCCTACACCTGATTTGTGATCTGCTACCATAACCTGTTACTGCTTCATTTTAAACTTGACAGTCTCCATAACTTTCAGCTTGGTCTTTTGAAGTCAAACAATCTGATCCCCTTGCTTCCTTACCCTCTGAAGAATTCTAACTCTACCTGTAAGATATGACCCCCCTCCCCCCAACATTCCAGCAGGGCATTTTTACATTGGAGTTCACCCTTTGTGTTGATAACCATAAGGGCCGAGATTCAACCACTGCCATTACTAAGCTGTGATACCTTCCCCATAAAAGGAGAAGTAACCAGGAACATCCCTGGGCTGGGTGAAATTGTATCTCTCCTTAAGTGCCAAGGGGATGGCACCTACATCCAGATATGAATTACCTGGCAGTTGTTTCAGAGTCTGATGGACCTTTACTAAATAGTGTGATTTCTCCCTGCCCTGTGTTGGGTTAGATATTTGAAATATTGACACCCCTTAGGATACATCAAATTCATCTCCTAAAATGACAACATCCTTGTAAAGCAACATAAAACTTAAAATAACTTAAAACTACATTCATGTCCCCCAATCAACCACAAACATCTTATAGAGGAAAATTGTGCACTTTTTACATATCTATTTATGAGTTGCTCACCTTTTATTTGTCAACTTTTTCAAAAAGACGTGCCCCATGACAAAGAAATTTTAATACGAATAACAAAACATTATTAGCACAGAGGTTATAATTTGCTATGACAGCACCTTGGAAAGGAAAGAAAATAAGTATAGAAATTAAAAAGCAGGGGCAGTTTACTCTTAAAGAGATCTCTTCTCACCTTGCACTGTGGGAAATATGCCACCATAATTTGTAAACACAGAATAGAAAGAGAAGGATTAGGTATAAACCCCAGGAGACTCAAACACAGTACCAAAGAAGACAGGATCGATGCATTCATCTCCACCAAGCAACTGGTTGCCAGCGGAGTACTCCCGGGCCCTGTGTTCAGTCCAGTCATGTTTGACATCTACTTCTCAGAAGTCAAGGCTAATGTCAAAGGCCTCTGGCTCACAAAGTTCACAGATGACTGTAAAGTGGGAACCATCGTAGATCCAACCCCACCCCCCCATGATACTAACATTCTACTAGAGGTCTAACACAAACAACTGGAGTGAAAGCCACAGATTAAAAGTCAATGCAAAAAAAATGTAAATAAATACATTGTAGTACCTTTGGGAAGGTGGCAACCCAAGCTAATTACTTCATTAATAAAATATCCTTAAGAGTTGACCAAATAGTTAGGGAACTGGGGACATATGTGGACAGTAATCTGGCATTCAACCAACACATTACCAAGATAGTAAGAAAATTATTCTATGTTGCCCCACTTATAAGCAAGGGTATGGCATCCAGATTCAAAGAAGTAATAGTACCACTCTAGACAGACCTAATCAAACTCATAATTTAATATAAAACCCCCTTTAACATGTACCTAGCCAGGCACTTGCAACAGTTAGAATTCCCTCTAAGTTTGCTCACCAGGAGAATCCAGAGTATTAATACCCTGTCCTACACAGATCACCTTAAGATCTTATCTCTGTAATCAGTCTCCTACTTAGAGGCAAGCTGTGTCAAATGTACTGAGACATCCTCGGGTCCAGTTCTGATTGCTCTCTTGCACCTGCTACAAAATCAGCATAAAAACACTAGGTCCAGGGACATAAACTTTGTCTGCAACATAAATAGAATCTGCTGGAGAGAGCAGTATGTGTTTGTGTTTCAATGCATCCCCACACTATGGAATAAGCACCCCATGTACATGATGCACAGTTCATCCGTGACCACTTTCAAATGAAACCTTGATAATTGGATGGGAAATTGCAAATTCAGTCCTGACCTGGTGCTCTTGTCTGTGATGGACAGAAGTCAACAGTAGCCTCAAAACAAATGAAAAGTCAGCAGGATTAATTAATTGAAATGAAGTACAGTCTAAACTAGGTAGAAAAAAATTGAAAAATAATTTCCATAGATTAAACGTAGAGTATCAAAGATTCAATGCAGATTTGTAAGATTTGTAGCAGGTTTTGTTAAAAGACAGCAGGAATGCTGATCTGATCTAAGTATAAAAGCCCAACATTCTTGCCTGACACTTCTTCTCTTCAATTTCCATTCTGAGGGACAGTGTCTGTAGGTGAATCAACAAGTCCCACGGCCTCGCAATTTCCCAAACCTCTTCTGGGGAATTGATTTTTCTTCTACCGCAACCGAAGAACAACTTTGTGCACCACCCACAAAACTTTTGCCATTTTCTGTGATTCCCTTATCACCTCTGTATATGATGATCCTTCAAAAATGAATGGTTGTATAGTTCTCAATTACTCTTATGATATCCCCTTCCATATTTATTCCACATTGGGCATATGGATAGTTCAGAAGCTATTCATAAAGCCAGTAAAAGTGCCGTTTTCAAATTATTCACTGCTGTTGTGTTCTACAATGGTGTGTTAAGTGTCTTCCCAGCCCTGTAGATTCTTTCCATTTTCCCAATCCATATAAGTGGAAAGCTTAGCAGCAGGCAGTAGTGTCCTATGAAAATAAGAAACCAGACAAGCATCTGACATACTTTCTGATATTGCAGCCAATAGTATATTTATTCTCCTTGGTCGATTTTCCATATCATCAGTTTTCTCACATTACAGCTGAGATTGTAATTTCAATATCTGGGGATCCTGACATTGCATTTTATCCTCCTGTTTTTTTATTTATTTATTTATTTTTTTAAGTTTTCCTAATAGTATCTCCTGCTTGCTGTCCACCATTTTATTTTATTTTTTTCCATCATTTCTCTATCTGAAAAAGATTCCCAAAGGTTGTTGCCAAAGAACCTCAGTCTTCCATGATTCAGGCTTTGTTGCAAAATGATATATAATACTGCACCAGATTTATTCATAGGGGCTTGGAAAGTAAGGAGACTTCATGCCTTCATGTTTGCATACTGATCACAAACCCCACTGCCCAGGTCTCTGTCTTAGTGCCCCCATCGTTCTGAATCCACATGAACTTTCTGTCATCATTCTTTTACAACCTCAGTAGCAGAGAACAGGGTTTAATCTTTCAACCACCTCCCACAAAAAGAGAAGAGATGGTCTTTTTTTTAATAGGTATTGATATTGTTTCTCTACTTGACTTTATTTACATTTGTTCAAAAATAGGCAAAAGATTGCTTGCACAAAATTTAAAATGTGAGGGGGCTGCTCTGAATGAAATACTCTTTCTTCATGATCAAGCAACAGATTAAGTCCAAAATAAAATCATGTCTTAAGTAAACTCCATTGGACAAAGCTCTTCTATACCACTTTAGCAATGGCAAGAGTATAGTTAGGGTAAGGCAAAGGGGGAACTGCCCCTGGTACAAAGTGTAAAAGGGTGCAGTTTTCTGAACCAGATCACTGTAAAATGCATACTGGCTTTAAAAAGCTTGTATTGCATTTCAAGTCAAATCTGAGCTCTGTAGTCCTCCCTGTGTAATATAACTGGAGAAACCACTTGCTCCATTGCACCAAGCAATTTACTGCAGTTTAAAACATTTTTTAAATAATCCTCAAGAGCTGTAATGTGCTGTGAAGAATGTCAACTGAAACAACTGCTTGCTGCATTGTAGCAGTTTACTATAGTTTAAAATGTTTAGTTATGTATTTATTGTTTAATGAAATTTGAGTACTTTAGTGCTCTGTGCAGACTTTTGTTGCATTGTAGCAGTTTACTATAGTTTAAAATGTTTAGTTATGTATTTATTGTTTAATGAAATTTGAGTACTTTAGTGCTCTGTGCAGACTTTTGTTGCAGTTTAAAAGTAAAAACTTTTTTAAACTAAATCCTGAGCTTTTTAGCACACTGTGGAGGGTATAAACTGGAGCAACTGCTTGCTACATTGTGCAAGCAGTGTGCCACAAATTAAAAGCAAAGAATTTAACAAAGGAGGAGGGCCTAGGGCAGGGTACAGAAACAAGACCTAACTGGATCCTGGGGCAGGAGGAAGGGGATGTGACTCTGGCCACCTTATCGGTGTACCAGTAGGGGAGAGTGCTGGGGTGGGAAAGGGTGAAGGATGGGTTACTCTACTCTTTTCTTGAAGAGCTGAGTGGATAAAGTGCAACTTTGTGGGACCAGCACACGGCTCTAGTTTAACCAGCTACCCCTCTGAATAAAGGTCACATACTATCATCACTTCACAACTCTTTTCTGTGCTATTATCTGTCTACATCACACAGTCCCAATATGAAGGAACATGACTAAAGCTAACCAAGTCTGCATACAAGTGTGCTAACTTTATTTCTGACATGAAAATTAGGATCCTCCACTGTGACCTGCCATATTTGTTAAACTGGTCTTTGATGACATAGAGACTAAGTATTCAACACTATAACTTTGCTTAATCAGACTTTATTAAAAATGTATTTTCCTACCACATCAGTTCATCAGATTGACCTTATCACACAGAAACCTCAGAAGTTACAGAAAAATTTCCTAAGTCACCCCTGTCATCGCTATTATAGGGTCTTCCTTTTCTGAAACCTGTCTGGAAAGGATTGTAGTCATTTCTGTGATGATATCACTTATAAATTCTTTCATAGGTTCATAGGTTCATAGGTAGGTACTAGGCTATCTGCCCAAAGGCATTTATAAGCCTAGCCAGAATGTGTTGGCTTTCGCTGCCCCCTTAGATTAGTTCCCTGTGGCTCTGTCCAGCAGAGCCATTGAAGTGATCCCTGGGGTAAACTTTCTGTTTCCCATCCACTCGTCAAGATTTCTCTTGAAGAGGGTTAGCGAGAAGCTCTGCCTAATGTAGATTGGAATCTTGTTCCAGAGCATGGGAAGTCTCCGGGACATGAATCTATCTCTCCAGCACGTCCTATTTATTGTTGTGGTGAGGTTTAGATCCCTTAGGCATGTGGCACACGGGGATATGGTTTTCTTTAGATGGAGCATGTCCATCAATTCTGGGTTGGACATGACCTTGTATGTCAGGCAGAGGTCACCTCTGAGTAGGCGATATGCAACCGAGTACAGCTGGAGTTTCTTCAGTCGAGCTGCATAGGGCAGCTGCTTGAGGCCAGTGATCCTCTTGGTGAGGTACTTCTGTGGTCTTTCCAGTTGTTGCAAGTGTCTTGTAAGGTACATCCCAAATGGGGAATTGTACTCTATGATGGGTCTGATGAGTGATGAGTAGAGGAGCCCAATGGCCTCTTTCGATCTGGATGCAAACCCTTTTATGATTAGGTGGGCCACATAGAAGGATTTTCTAACCACTTTGGCAATGTGATTATCAAAGGAGAGGTTACTATCTACTTGGGTCCCCAGATCCCGTATTACGTCTTCCATATTTAGGGGGCTACCACCTATGTGATAGTTTGTGGGTACTTTGTTTTTTCTGAAGGGAATGACTATGCACTTTTTGGCATTTGGCTTGAGGCCATGGTTTTGACACCATGTATCTGTCTCAGTGAGACCCTTTTGGAGGATGTCTGTGTCAGCCAGAGAGTCAGTTATAGCATCTAGTTTGCAGTCATCTGCGAATTTGGTCAGCCATAGTCCTCCTGTGCTTGCCTGTACCTCTGAGAAGGATATGCTGAACAGGAGGTGTCCTAGGACTGAGCCCTGGGGAACTCCACTTGTAACCGATTTAGAGTCAGACTTAGCTCCTGCAACTCTCACCATGTGGGTTCTGTCCGTGAGCCAGTTCATAGGTTCATAGGTTCATAGGTTCATACCAGGCTATCTGCCCTAGGGCATTTATAAGCCTAGCCAGAATGTGTTTGGCTTTCGCCACCCATTTTAAATTTATTTTGCTATGTTGGCAACCTATCTCGTGACGTAGGGGTTTATGTTCAGGCTGGTGAGCTTGTCTCTAACACCTGAGTGGGGAATGGTGTCAAAGGCCTTTGCGAGGTCAAGGTAGGCTGTGTGGACCACCTTTCCCTCGTCTTTAGCCTTGGTAACTGTCTCAAAGAAGTCCACCAGGTTTAGGAGGCATGATCTGCCCTTAACAAAGCCAAACTGGGTAGGGTCCATTGTTTGGAGGTTCACAATGTATCTGTTAATGAGATCCATGATGATGCACTCCATAGCTTTGCAGACCATTCTTCATTTATTATACTTTTCTTAGCCAATTTTTATTTGCACCGGTGTTTAGCTTTTCTAAGACTTAAGGTCTAGCTGTATTTTTTATGCTACAATATTTATTCAAAGTACCAGTAATGTTAAATTCTATTGTTTATGTCTTTGTAAATTTTTGATTTAGTTTATGTCTAATTATTGAATGTTTATTGTGGAGCTTTTCTCCTCAGGTCTCCGCTGGAAAAGGGTTTTGTCCCGGTTGGACTAACCTGGTTACCAAATGTCAAACAAATAAATAATGAATATCAGTAATCCTAACAATAACAGTGCCTTTAAGAATCTGCTGTCTTCCTACACTTTCTAGAAAGAATAAATGTTTATGTAATTAACACCTTACATGGCTTTGTTTTTCTACAAGTCACTCAGTACTCTCCAAAAAAAAATGTTTTTATTAAGATGGGAAACTGTTTTTTTTTTTTTTTTTCTCTTTCTATGTCTCTCTCTGTCTCTCTGTCAGTGTCATTGAGCTAGCGCTCTCCTATTTTAGTTCTGTTTAGATCCTAGCTTACTGGCTGTTTATAATTACAGTAATACAATTTGTGTCAACCTGTGTCATTATAGACTCCATAATTTATATCTATAACATGCAGACAAAGCATTATTCACAAACATATAATAGTGGTTTAGTCTCATCAAGCATTCAGTCTTGCCACATGCTGTAGAAAGAAAGAAAATAGGGACACTGTGAATGTGGTACTATATGTTCAAATAATAACAGTATGTGACTATTTCTTCTTGTTTTGTGACTCCTTTTTTTAACATAATATTTCCTTGGTGAATTTGCTTCTGGGCTGCTCCTTGAATAAGTTAACTTCAGGATGAGTTTCTTTTGTTGCCCAGTGCACAAAAATAAATAAATTAAAAAAATAAATATATCCATACTTAAACACACACACACACACGCACACACACGCACACACGCACACAGACACACATGCACACGCACGTGCGCAAACACACACACACACGCGCACACACACACACACACACACACACACACACACACATTAATAATGTATAACGATATGGAAGTGGAGTGAACAATGTCAAGTGATTAGACAACATTTTCTTATTTGTATAGGATATTCTGAGATTATAAACAAAGCATGCATTTGACTGATGCATTTCTGGGGAGTTACACATGAAGAATAAATATCCAATGCTATCCTGATGCTGAACTTCAGCATTTGATACCCTGCTAAGCAGGAACGCAGAGACATCCAAGTGTTTTTTTAATACAACGATATAGCATATCTAGGGTGGAAACACGTGTATCAAGTGAGACTATTCCTCTGAGGATAGTGTCCAAATTTCTGTTGACCACTTTTTCTGTCTCTCCAGACATGTGAGAATTCTTTGGCACCAAATACACCAAATATTGTTACAGTCACCTCTAGCTGTAATAGATAGCTAATGACATATCATATGATTTTTCTGTACAACATGAACACAATTTTGATGCTCATAAGAAATCAGGTTGTGCAGCTCTGACTGACTGAACTGCTATTTGCATTTTTGCAGATAACTTATAAAGCTACTTGTGTTACTTGAAGTAAATATATTGCAATGACTTAAAGGCTTGTTTAATTTGATTACTTTCCCTGCTTTGTACCTGCTGATAGGCAAGACATATTCCTAGCCTTTACTGCACTGAAAGAAAATATACTGGAGAATGAATGAATAAATTGATGAATGAATAATTAAATGAATGAATGAATGAATGAATGAATGAATGAATGAATGAATGAACGAGGATGTTTCTGTTTGCACTTAGCAACAGATACACTTGTAGCTTTGTGAAAATATTATTTTGGTGTGACCCTCTCACATTGTATATTATTAGGTAGACTCTTATAAACACAATAATGGAGGCCTACAAGCCACAGATATATACACACAGAAACAAATGGCAGTCAGGATCCAGTCAAGAGATTATCCTTATCCTGAAAATGTGCTTTGCTTGATTTTATCTACAGCTGCAATGTTCCTACTGTGGTTGACATTAAGGGTGAGCTAAGGCTGACCTGGGCCCTTGGCTTGGAGAGATGTAGCACTGATTGTACCCCTGACAACCTGTGTTTGACTAGCAACACAGGTGCTGGAGGGATAGAGTTGTGGAGAATGGGGGTGAGTCTTAGACAACAGCTTGCCCATACTGTGATGAGGGAAGCAGCATGGATTACTGCATGAAGGCCATTGTAAACCTTTCACTACAAGTTGTATGCAACTTGGTTGGGAGATTATTCATGTGTGGAAGCAGACATGCACCCCCCAAAAGGCAGATATAGTGGAGCATGTATGCAGTGCACCAGAGTACCTGATCTCCTCACTGGCCCTAGACGTAGGTCTGATGAAACTAAGGAAGGTTCAGGACATTCTGTGATTGAGTAGAGGATGCTGACATAGATGACAGTCAGTTTCAGGGAGCCAAATCTCACCTTAATGGTGAGAGAATAACACAGTAAGAAAAGACACTCTTCCAAATGGAAGAGAATGTGATTAAACTTTCCAAAACTGAATTGAAAGTTGTAGAAATAGTGCCATAATTTTCTGACTGTCATGCGATACCATGTTGTTTCTTGCCAATAGACATTGCTGAATCAAATGAAGATTAAGAGCTAAAAAATAGCTAACCGTATCTGCAGGATTATTACAAGGTGAGGAACACATGCTAGACGTCTTTAAAAATACTGAGCTGATAGTTTACTTATGCAGTATATGAAATGCATTTTAGCACACACCCCCATCTCTTTCAGCTTATTGCAGTTAATTTTTAAAAATATTATTTGCAACCATCTGTGATTCATGGCATGAAAATGGTGCAAACAGAAGAAAAAGTTTACAAATCCTAGGCAACAATGTATTATTCAAGCAAGTTCAATTAGGAAAGTTTTATGAACTGATAAATAAATCCAATTTATGTAAAACTCAGTATAATCTATCTTGGAACATACCTTAATTAGTATTAGTTATGTTTATCCACTGTGTGTTGATGTCAGTCAGAAAAAAAATAGCTTCCAGCAAAACAAGTGCTTCTCAGCTCTTGCGCATATATTGCCATGGGGTCTGATAAACAGGAACAGCTGCTGGTGTGCTTATGCTGCAGGGAGTGAAATGATAAGGTAGAGAAGTTCAAGGTCACCCAGCTATAATACGTAATGTAATGAAGAGGTAAAATGCAACATTTAGACTTCTATTAAAGTAAATACTGGAATATTTTCCTTTTCTGAAAAGTGTTCCTGTATGGTCATTAAATGAGAGTGTCCTCAACCTCTGTTATTAAGTGCTTAGCTGAGGAATATACTCACTTCGGCTGCTTGGGATCAGTGCTTAAATTAGACATGAGGGTCACCCTATGCAGTCTCTCAGTCACTATCATATTTTGATTTTTGATATCACTTGTGAAGATTATGAGGAATTATTGGAAAATAAACTAGCTCTGCTCCATTTCCCTTTGTGCAGCTGCAGACATCACAGCAATGTCAGCCTGCAAGTAATGAATGTGTCATACAAAGACTATGATTCTGGAGAGATTTTCCTATCAGAAAAGAATGAGGTGATAGCAACAGTTAACAGAGTTAGACGGCAGAAAGGGAGAGTGGTAAGAAGAAAATAAAATGAAGTAAAACTTGGTGGATTATTGTGAAGATTAATTACATATTTCTCCATTCCATATGGCCACAAATGTCTCATCCAAAAAGTCCTGTTTATTTAATATTGCACATATCACATAAAAGTATAAACTGCTGCAACAACAGCAGAAGCAATAACACTTGTATTTTATTTAGTTAGTAAACTTAGGTAGATTGGACCCAATGTCCAACTTAAATAATGATTTTATAAATTAAAAACATCTAAAAAGTATAACATATAAAGTAGTTCAGAAGAAAGAAAACTATGATTAAATACAGCATAGAGTAAATAAGCAATAACAGAACTATTCAAAGTGCAGTGGTTTGGATTTTATACTACAGGGTGAGATAAATTAAAGGCTGGACTTGGACTACTGAAATAACTGCATGGGATCTGATATTAACTTGACTAGTACATTTTTATACCTTAGGTCCTAATGAATAGTCTGTGGGGGAGTAAGAGTGGACACTGATTATTATTAATAATAATAATAATAATAATAATAATAATAATAATAATAACAACAGTAGTAATAGTCTCAAGAGTGGCTACTCTCTATTTAAACTGGACTGATTACTTATTAGTATAACTATGTTGTACTAACAGTATGACTCTTCCGGAATGTGAAATGCCATACTGCCATTTCCAGCAAAAATGTTTTGTAATATTCCATTATGTTCCTTTCCTAATGAACAAGCAGAAAAAAGAACAAACTAACAGAGAGTAATTGGGACCTTTACTTAACACAAGATGTTACATTACTGACACATTTTTGAAGAATAGACCATTACTTTTTGCATTTTGCAAATTTACACCAAGCTACATTGTATTTTTCATATTCTGGTAAATCTGCATCTTTTTTCATCTTCTGTTAAACCTGCTCCATATTTAACTTCCTCCTTACATTCCATAAAGATACAAATTGCTCCCTTATTGCTGCATTTATACTGATGTTATATTTCCCTTACTAAATATTTCATGTCTACCTTATTTATTGCAGAGTAGGTATTTGGTCGACATTTTCAATTTAATTATACCTTTAGTCTGTAGTATAACACGTTATTGCCACTTATCACACAATTGTGCTTATATTATCCGATGTTCCTTATTTCCAAATTACAGAAATGCTCCACCTAGTCAAATAACATTTGGAGATTAGTGTCTTCTTTACTATTGCACTCCCCATGTTTACTTAGTGTTCTTATTTTTGTTTCCATTTATATGCAGCCTTCATGGATATGCATCCATCTTGCATACTACATATACTAAAGCATCCTTTTTTAAATCTTCTGTGTATTCTGTCTTATAAGAAACATACAGTGCGTTGATGCCCTGTTAGTCAACACTCAGAGCTTTATTACAGGAAGGTTGCTGGCATTATGTAATGGTGTCTGGACTCGACAAGATTGAGAAGGTGAAGAAAGTGTTTAATTACTTCTACCCTCTTTTCTCAGTTTGTGTAACCTTGGAATTACAGTATATATAGTTTGTTTTTTGTGAGGCTGTGTTTCCCATGTGAGGGGATGCTGAAAGGTTTGCATCATCTCCACATACAATATTCAGCAACAGTAACCCAGACCAGCAATCTATATTTGTACTTTTGTCCCACAAGTAAAGGACTGCTTCTGATGTAAGCTGAATGAAACAATAACCATGTATAAGACCTTAATGTCACTATTGGACAATGTCATGTGACCTTTGTTTTTGTATAAAAATGCAATACCAAGCATGAGAAACACAGTTCTTAAAATATATTGCAATTAGCATTATAACGAAATTTAGTTGTCTTTGATATAAAACACTAAAACCTGAGATGTTGCAGCTAAGTCCTGGTGATATAAATGCAATTAATTCTAAATAACAAAATGAGCAGAAACAACCAACAGGTAGAAGTGCACCGTTGCAGCAAGTAAACCACAGCAAAAATGAATAAAATAACAGAGATAGCACAAAGTACAGCTGCAAACAGCATATATTAAAAACAAACTGATTTATTCACTGGTAAGCGCTTTCACCATGTCGTGTGGCTTCATCAGACCAAGTCTAATGAAGCCACACAACATGGTGAAAGCACTTACCAGTGAATAAATCAGTTCCCTTTTAATATAATTAATTGTAAATGTCAAATTAGTTCCCTGTACAGAAAAGTATTCTCCCAGCAACCTCCATGACTGGATTTCCCAACTTTATCTGTAACAAAAAGTTCAAATACCTTATAATTTCTCCATATAAGAGAATGTCTGTATAATGCATTTTACTGTCTATCATGGAAATACTTTATGAAAGCTCACAAATAAATTTATTACATTTCTTACAGTGTTTTCCTGTATAGAAAGATAAACATGTTGATTATACTGTAACATACCCCCATATTCACTAAACTTCCATGCAGCACTAGCTTAGTCCCACATGGAAGCGCCTGTTTAGGAGCAGGATGGCAGCGTGCTATGCATATTAACAAGGTGTGCTGCCCAAGCTCCTAGGCTTACATGGAGCGTGTACGAGTGCAGGGGGAGTGTCTGAGAGCAGAGCTCTCAGATTAAACATGCCCCTGCAATGTAGAACAGCAGAAGGTGTTAAGAAATTAGTGAGATCGCTCATAGGTGTCCTTATATCCCCACCGACAGTCCCCCATGTGTACAACAGCAACAGTACATAAAAATGAAATGAAGAAACCCCTTTATTTTTATTTAAAAAATCTGAGTACAGCTAACCGTAGGTGCGTGGGTATGCCCATCGCTTAGCTACAGTTAAAGCAGCTTAAAAGGCTGAAGAGGATAACAAGCAAGATATACGCACATGAAGCAGCACAGCAATAGTGTAGTGGGCAGACCATTCTCCTAAGGAGCAGGCATTCCCGGTTCGAGTCCCACTGCAGCACAGTCTATTTTACATGGCAAAGCACATTATAACCAATATTTATGTTGCAAAACCCACGAAAAAACATGTATGTATGAACTGGAGTGCTGCAGGAAATGCACATGTGAAGTGTCAGTGTCATAATGAATAAGGCAGTAGTAAGCAGGTTTAAGCACAGATAAGCAGTAGTATGCATATGTAAGCACTAGTAAGCGTGTTTAAGTGCATTTGCGCAGGGGTAAGCATTGCCTACACAGATTAAGCAAAGTAGAGGCTAACTGAATGTAAAAAGCTGTAACTGGAAGTAAGTACTGCTTAGATCCGTGCAAACCCACACAAAGCCACTTACAACTGCTTTAAAGTGCCTTAACCACTCTGTATCCAACGGCCCGTGTTCTGCCCATCAACAAAAAAAACAGCCTCTGCAAGGCTCAAACCCAGGATTCTGCACACTACAGACAAAGTGATTTACCAGTAAGCCATGCAAGATATAAATAACTCTGATGTTTTCAGAAACATAATGTCCAGTCCAGGCATGCAACAGTACAGAGAATGTATACCAACATCTAGATGTATGTGTGTGTAAATATATTAATATCTAAACAGATAAACTCTATATATGTATCTATATATATATATATATATATATATATATATATATATATATATATATATATATATATATATATATATATATATATATATATATATATATATATAGGTATATATGTCCATACATCTGTAGATAGCAATGGCAAATTAACAAAACCACATATGTTCACATGCACCGTTAATGGCGTCGAGAGGCCCCAAACAATATATGTCTTGTACAAATAGGTATACTCCCCCACAGCCAAACACGTCCACCCTGCAATACACTACCAAGTGTTGCAGAACCCATAACCACGATCTGACATGACATTGGCACAAGATGTTAACAGTACTACATCCCACCTGTATAATGTCATGCTGGTATTGGTAACATATCATGCAGTACAGTCTGCCTCCCATAGGAAATGTAAAATGTGGAAGCCATCAACATCCCAATGATACAGATACACAGACACAGATATGCAGATACAGATATATATATATATATATATATATATATATATATATATATATATATATATATATATATATACGTACACATGCAGCTATATGTACAGTAAGATACATATGTAGAAGGTGCACACAATATGGAACAGCCACTATGCCTACAGTTAACACCTGTACAACTGGACACTGTATGGGCCATCCATACAAATGACATTCACTGCCTGCAACATATACACACAGAGAGGTCATAGGAAAAAACACCACACACAGGTTTGCAGAAATGGAAAACTTTTAATTGTGTACTATTACAGTTCTATACTCCATGTCATATAGCTGTTCAGACACTGACATCCATATAAACAGAGTAGTACAACTGCAAAACAGTTATACTAATACATTAGTCTAGAAAGGTTCACAACTGTTGCTGTCCAGGCCAAGCCATTCAAATTGTACAATAGTGAGGACATGCTGGGCCACAGGATACCAAACAATGAAAAGTATGTAATGCAGGTGTATAGTTCTGCAGCCTCTATCTACACTCTGTATAAAATCACTAGGTGGTAAAGATGTCATGTGACCAAATGGGTTTTATCTGTTACATAACAAGGCATAACTGACACCATCACAAGCACACTGACAAATAGAACAGCCTGTATGGCAGGAGGCAGTAGGCTTGCATTAACCCAATTTATGTAAGTAATGTAAGTATAGGGGAAGTATATGGTAATGTACATCTAGATACCTTAAGGCAGCTCACCCCTGATACCCCTGCATTTTTTAACAGCCTAGGTAATTTATGGTGCCCTCCCCCCAGACTCAATAATACAGGCCCATATACCACTGTTACATACACTGGCCTCTGGAGTACATAAGGGCACATATGTATTGTGTAGGTGACACCCACACATATATGGCCCCAGCCCCACTGTATGTGTGGGGGATACAACAGCAGTGGACTAATGGCAGCAATGGCAGTGTGATATACTCACAGCCCCCTACAGAACAACCCCCAACAGCATGACATATGTGCAAAGCTTGGTATGTAGATGGAGGACAGAGGCTGGCACACAGGCACCTATGTGGAACACTGTTGCCATACACTAAGCAAGGTCCTGGTGTTACAGGATGGTCTGCAACATACCCTTAGTCAGGAAATTGAGGTTAGAAACAGAAATGGATGTAGCCATGTACTGATAGCACACAACACACACACCGCCAATGAAATATCTGACACAGGACCTGTGTGGTGGACAGACAACACATGATAGGCACACCTCTGGCCACCAAGAGGATAGGCCCACAGTTGAGAGCTATGCAGACAGACTGCATTCCAAGGTAAAGTAGTATGTACACCCACACCCTGTAACACCAGTACTATACAAAGCATAACACAACTCTACTCACACTCTGTCTGTAGTTCCTGATCCTTCTACAAATATGTGGCTGCCTGAGTGTGCCGGTTCTCCTGTAAGAGGTATTGTTACCTGCTGTCTGTAACACTGATGCCCACACACAGGAAGGATGTCCATCACAAAGGAAAGGTAAAGGGACCATGCCCACATGATGTAGGGATTTATAGTGAGTGGTTGTCATGACAGTAGTGATTGGAAGTACTGCACACCTATAATCATATATATATATATATATATATATATATATATATATATATATATATATATATATATATAGCTATCTGGATACTAATATGTGCATATACTTCCACCATATGTCCTGGACATGGAGTGTAGCCCTACTCCAGCCTCTACAGTCCTGCAGTCGTAGTGCAAGGGGATGTCAGGTATGTATAGCAGGTATATTAGTAGACTATTCCTACTGTCATTGGGATTGTCTTCACAGATGTGATGTGTGTTGGAGGTCACATCTGCTTATAACATGTGTGCCATTGGCTACTGACAGACATCCTAAGGATATCATAGTAAAGTACCGCTGAGAGCATGTAATGCTCCTGTGGACAGCAGCAGAGGTATTGGCCAATATAAGTGGACATTCTGACACTCTGTACAGTCCAGAGGTAAACACATAACACCTTAGTGCTAAACATGTGTACCATGCCTGACAATTTGGATATAGACAGCCATGTAGATGGTTATAACACATAACGACTGGCATACACTTGCCACCATAGGTTATGCATTCATACACCCCGTCTGGCCTGACACATAATAACCGCTAGTACAGGGGCGCCATGGCCACATACTACCCAATAGATATTGACATACATCTGTACAGCATACCACTGCTCTGTCTGACATACCTGACTGTTAAGGGAGGCCCGGCAGCAGTACATCAGGCAAGTATCTGCACACGACATCTCACTGGATAAGTACACTAAGCTGCTAGGCATGTAACAATGCACTGTGCAGGCTACAGGCAGACTGACTCAACACTTGCCTACATCTCCTATGGGGGAATGCACATGTACCTGCATATATAGCAGGCTCTACAGGCATGTCACAGCACTGGGTAAGATACAACCTGTGTGAAAGTGTATAACCACAACCAATGTGAACACAGCAACAGCCACATATGTTAAGCTAGCATAATATTACAGTATATGGACTATCTATTCAACACCATTCTCATATGTGCCACTCACACACTGACCCTACTTATACTGGGATGCTACACAGTTTGGTCTGATGGCTGTCTGTGGTATGGGACATGTGTGTGTGTATGGCCCTACAAACATGTACGCCAATACGGTACCATACAGTGGAGCAGCATGTAACATCAGATAGGACGGGACCTAGAACAATGACATCTACCACAGTCTGTACACAGGCTAAAGTACATATTAACAATATGCACACTTTTGACATTCACCATAAGCACACAGACCTCAGTACTGCCCAAACATCCACAGAATGTCCAAATTATGTCATGAAATATAACCCCTACTGTACATAACATGTGTAGCAGTCAGATATATCACTGGCTTGTTATCAGATATGATGACACTAATTATGGTGTACAGCATATATGCTCCACTTCATGCACGACATATGTACACAGGTTGACAGAGTTGTGGCTGGAAGCACATACACAGGGACAATAATGACATATTGCTGTGATAACCTCATACATTTACTGTTGCAACATGGATTGTTGCAACATATGTCCTATGAAGCCAGTAACAATCATGGCTTTCACCATCTATAGACTGCAATCCTCACACTACCTTCTGCAGTCCACAGATAGATGCTCCGTTGGTAACACATGAAACCAAAGCCACAACACACTGCCCTCTCTGCAGATGACTCTGCAGATGGGGATTCCTCATAAACATGGAACTGACAGGGTGGGTATTGAGACATGTAGGACAGTCATATCCACAAACACACTGTTAAACCAACAGTACGCCAAATGCAGTATAGCAGCACTTACAGTCTGTAGTCAGGTCAGGCACATCCCCCTCCTGTGTGTTGCCCTCTTTCCACAGTGTATGTTGTTAGAGGTAAATCCCCAATCCATCTGAGATGCTGTTTGCCAAACAACAGAATTAGTTCCTGCTCACAGTAAATGAAAAGGGCCAACATCAACATGCTGTTCCAAGATATTGGAGTGTGTTAACATGCAATTGGCTATGGGAATGTTACCACAGCTGTTCCACATGCAATCAGCTAAGGGAGGGCTGCAATTCCTGCAGAAGCCATCAGCTGATCATGAGCCTCACTTAAAATACCCATGCTGCTGCCAAGCAAAGCAGGTGTAGGTCTCCACATCCACCAGAGAGGGAGTGGGAGAGGCAGACAGAGGCAAAGACAAATCAGGGAGTGGTGAGAGAGTAAAACCTAAGAATGTTTGTGTCACACACCTACCAGCACAGGGTATCAAACCCCTGAAGACTATGTAGTGCTATCACAGTTCTATGCAGTTATTGGATGTGCCACATGGGTTACCTGTTGTGGAGCCCTTAGAACATATATGTGATGGTGACTGACATCTGCAACAGGGATACGGTAGCTATATGGTAGGTGATGTACACATGCCTGTCTGCATGAACAGGTGCCAGCATCAACACAGCCACACTCTCACAGGGAAGCACACACATTAACACAACTGGCAGGGTCAGGGTTACAACTCATCAGTAGTGGGATTGCCACATCACATCACTGTGCAGGTATCACATGTACCACACGGGTCATACGGGGGTTGTATGGGTAAAGGGTATGGGGAGGTGTCTGACATCAGACAGCATGCTTCAGTAAACCCATGGGGGTTGTAGGGAGTGCAGATGTGAACATATGCACCATACAACACACACAAACACACAGGGTGCCAGTACTGACATGCATGGGTGCATGTCTGCACGGGTGTGTGGTGGTTGACTGTGCCAGATGGCTGTACAAGACTAGACAATGGATATACCTTGGCATCATGATGATGGTCTGCATTGTGGCTTAGGGCTATAGTGTCTGCATTTGCCCACAAAGGTGGGTATTGTATCCCCATCCAGTCACCTGGGTGACTATTGTGTGTGGCCAATGCTGTGCATCGCTTTCCATGTATGTGTTCCTTAGTCCATAACATGGATGCTGTCTGGGATGTGCACAACACCCACATGCATGTACAGTGACATGTGGAACTGTACCTGGGGTGCCTGGTTCATGTTGTGAACACAGATTATCATCAGATGTGCCAGTCCTGCCCACCTGTGGTGGGAACTGGTAATGGGCAGCAGGTTTATCCTGCACCTACATTGATAGCATGCTAACAGCATTCCCTGGTGTCAGTGGCATCTCTCAATACAGGGAATGTTATCAGGCATGTTACGTCCTTTGTGGGTCACATGTGATGACATAACAAGTGTTTTAGGTGTCCATTGGGGAACATGGTGAAGGTGCACTGTCTGCATGTATATGCATATTGGACAGATAGACAGCGTGCCATGCCCTCTGTAGCCCACAGCTATCATCCCATAGTTACTATCAGTGGCCAATATGCAGTGTACTACCCACATATTGGCTGTTGCCTAGGCATGTGTGTGTGTATGAGACATGGGTTGAGAGTGTGCTCTGGGTAATACTGGGGTTGCTAACTGTGATTGCCTGGCCTTGATGTCACATGCATGGGTATGGCTTTGTACCCCAGCCACTCAGCTATTTCACATCTGTTATCCCCGTACAGTGGACATTGTGATGTATAGTAGGGCCACCATATAAGAAATATTCAAAACCCACTCCACATTGGCTCAGGTGTCACACACCCACAACCACCTACACACAAGATACATGTTAGAAACGCACACACCTGTCATGTCTGGGAGTAGAATCCCTACTTAACTAGTTTATTACACAACAGCACTACACAGTTACAGCATATGCCACAGGGATTAATGGAGTACTCCTTCCCCAAAGGTGTATATCACATTGGATGACATCAGCAGAATTGTCAAAGTAGGACATTTGAATTGTAGTGAATGTGACTAGCCTAAAATGCATTGCTCCCCACACAGACAGTGACACATGCACAAAACATCCACAACCGACATGTGCGGGTATAGAACCCCTAACAGAGGTCTACATCACACTACAGTATGGAGCTGTTATAGTACACATCACAGGGATTATTAGAAAACTCCTTGCCCAAAGGTGTATTTCACAATGAATGACATCAGCAGGATTGCCAAAGGAGGCCATTTGAAATGTACTGTGTGTGACTAACCTAAAATGCATTGCTCTCTACACAGACAGTGGCACTCACACAAAACATCCACAATCGACATGTGTGGGTATAAAACCCCTAATAGAGGTTTATATCATACTACAGCATGGAGCTGTTATAGGATGCACCATGGGAATCACCAGAAAGCTCCTTCCCCAAAGGTGTATTTCACAATGAATGACATCAGCAGGATTGCCAAACGAGGCCATTTGAAATATACTGTGTGTGACTAGCCTAAAATGCATTGCTCCCTACACAGACAGTGACACACACACAAAACATCCACAACTGACATGTGTGGGTACAGAACCCCTAACAGAGGTCTATATTACACTACAGCATGGGGATAACTAGCAAACACCTTCCCCAAAGGTGTATTTCACAATGAATGACATCAGCAGGATTGCCAAATAGGCCATTTGAAATGTACTGAGTGTGACTAGCCTATAATGCATTGCTCCATACACAGACATTGAAACACGCACAAAACCTCCAGAACTGTCATGGGTGGGAATGGAACCCTACCACAGTTCTAAATCACACTACAGCAATATGCAGTTATGGCACATGTTAGGGAGACTACTGGGCTACAACCTTCCCAGAGGTGTATTTCTAGGTGGGTGATATCAGCAGCCTTGCAAAAGTTGGATATATGAATTGCATGGAGTGTGAGTACCCTAAAACACATTGCTTTCTATACAGTCAGAAACAGACAGGCACGCACTCAAACGCACACCTGCCAAGTCAGGGGTTAGAACTCTGACCTAACTACTTTATCACACTACAGCAGTACATCATTACAGAATGTGCTATGGAGATTATTGGGCTATAATCTTCCCAGAGGTGTATTTCTAGGTGGGTGACATTAGCAGCCTTGCCAAAGTTGAGTATATGAATTGTACGGAGTGTGACTTCCCTAAAAAGCATTGCTCTCTACACAGTCAGAGACAGACAGACACGCACACAAACACACACACACAGTTGCCAAGTCTGGGGTTAGAACTCCTACCTAACTAGTTTTTCACACACACACACAGTTGCCAACTCTGGGGTAAGAACTCCTACTTAACTAGTTTGCCACACTACAGCAGTGCACAGTTATTTAACCACCACAGAGATTACTGGGCTACAACTCTCCCAAAGGTGTATTTCACATTGGATGACCTCAGCAGGCTTGTCATAGTAGGGCTATGGGGAGGGTGGTGTGTGCATGGGCCATAACCCATTAATCTAGGCATTGACACACCACATGCGGGCACACACGGGGTCATATGTCACAGGTACGTGTATACAGCTGCTCGATGACTACTTCCTTGTACAGTCATGTTGCACAGCTGGCGCGTGCACCACATAGTCCGTAATGCTGGCAGATACTGGTGGCTAGTATCGGCAGTGAGTGACATCTGCATCTCATGTGTTTGGGACCCTTTGGAAAGATGTAGCTGGTGAATACTGCAAGGCTCCACAGGATGTGACAAGACAGCGGAACCATGACCTGAGCATCCCAAACACATGCTCTATTATATGGCTGGCCTGTGCGTGTGCCTCATTATAGCGTTGTTGTTCAGGTGTGCGTACATTTCTAATGGGTGTCATCAGTCACAGCTCCAGTGTGTACCCCACTAGGTGACCGTACGGGATGTCCCCATTGGCAAATCTCTGGTACAGCTGCATCAGATGCCACATTTGGGAATCGTCATAGCTTCCAGGGCAGCCAGCACACACATTCATTTTAATGCCCTGGGCATCACATACGACCTGGCAGTTGATGGAGAGGATGCCCCTGCAGTTGATGTAGGCCCTACCCTGCTCATCGGGTGGTGCTTTGATGCATATGTGCATGCAGTCTATAGCAACCACAAACCCAGGGTATTCTGCTATTTGGTTGAAGAGATGCATATTGTTGGTTAACACCTCACGGCTGTTGAGGAAATATATGTGCTCACTGGCATGTGCTGACATGGCATCCAGGAACTGGTGGAATACTCTGGATGCTGATGCCTGTGAGATCCCTATGATATCCCCAGTTGTGCTTTGGGAGGTACCTGTGGCTAGTATACCTAGGCCTACACATACCTTGGTATCCACTGCGATGGGTTCCCCTCAGTCAGTTTGGTGTGTCAGGTGTGGCCAGCACAGCTCTACAATTTGCTGTAGGAGGTCTCTGTCCACCCTATAGTGCTCCACTATCTCCAGCTCATGTAGCCCCTGGTAGGTTACTCTGGGTCTGTGCACTCTTCTCTTTCTCCTCACTGTGGGTTTTTCAGCAGCATTCACATCCTCACCCCCCTCAGCCTTGTGTACATGTTGTTCTATGTTGCCTGCTGCAGCCCTTCTCATTTTGTAGGTTTGTTTGTCACAATTTCCCCGCTTGTATACACCGGTGGTATAGAGTGTGGGTAAAGCCAGAGGAGAAGGTGTTTTCTTAGTTTATAATAGTGTTCTGGGCTGGACTGGTCTGCTGCCTGTGTAATTGGCTGATTCTGATACATTTCACCTGCCAGCTATGATAGTCCTCATTGATTACCCTCCTACTGCTGTTTTCCCTTCCCATTGCCTCCCTGTTTAAGCCAGTGTGTGTTCCACACAAACAGAGTGCAAAAATGTGCATACTGCTGCTATTTCCTGGTTTAACTTCTTTTTTTCTTCTTGTAAAACCTAGTGTGTGGCATGCACACCTGCTTAGGCTTTGTAAAGAGTGCTAGGCAGGTTTAGCTGTGCTAAGCTAGGAACAAACCTGAGCCACAGGGCTCCAATCCACTTACAGTATGCCTGACTCACACTCCAATGTTGTCACCTACCTCCTAGGCTTGCACCAAGCTATTCCTACTCTTCCACTGTTGGGACCTGATCACATCCTGAGGAAAACTGGGATTCACAATCCTTCCCCTCATTTGCATAGGATTGTCTAATAATGCATAGTTACATGTCTCACACTGAGCCTCCCCACTTAGCAACCACCACTCACTGGCCAGGTTGTCTTCTGCCTGCCATTGACTTGTATGGCAGAATACTGATTTTAGTTAGAATGCTTATTATAGGTTTACTTTATGCATTATTTTAAATGCATGAAAAATGGGCATATATAAAAGCAGTACTCCGGTACAATAAAAAGAGGAACATAAACAAGGAAACAGGAAAGATAAAAATGGGAGTTGAGAAGAAGCATATATAATTTTGAGAGACAGTGACCCACTTGTTTTCCTTGGAGAAGGAAAGATCAGAAAGGATGTAAAGGCAAGGCAGGGGATGGAAGAGACAGAGGGCTGAAAGCAGGGGTATGCAAATAAGTAAATAAGTAAATATAACCACAGGCAAAGAGTAATGGGAGGTACTAACACTAATGCAGCATGGCAATGGAATTATGGCACCCAGACAAAGGAAAGACATTACTGATTAGAAGGACTGGGGATAAAACAGGGGAGGGAGGAGACACAAAAGAAAGGGGAAGACAACGATGGGGACTAGAGTCTTTTAGTCCTCTGGGTCTATATTATATCATTGGATGATCACATCATTGAATGTCATTTCATTGGAAATGCCATTCACTGAAACCTTCCTCATGTAAAGGGCACCACCACTAATTATAAATACCAACTCCAAGATCGCACTATGGTGGGGAAAGGGCTAATTTCCTGATCCCTACTGTAATGCGATCTCAGTCAGAATGGTTCAACAAATGATATTTTCAATGCAATGCCGTTCAAAATGCTGTTAGATGATGTGATCATTCTATATAATACTAGGGATCCTAGTCCACTTGGGTCTACACTGGATGGAACAGAACCAGGGAGAAGTCAGACAGCACCTTGGCAACCTTACCCGCATAGCTATGCCTGAGTTGGTGAAGACAAAGAAAAGCAGCAGTGTGGCTGTTTAATCCACCTGAAAGGAGGACTGCAGATTAGTTAATAAGGGAGCACCATGCGTTAGTTAAGGGAGCACCATGCGTTAGTGAAGGTAGAAGATATGATAGAGCTAATGCTTGCTTAGTAGGGAGGGAGAGGAATTTATAATGTCTATATAGTAATCCCAATTTTTTGTGTGTTTTATTTATGTTATTTGAATGTGATGGTCAAATCTGCGATTTTTGTCTACAGTTACCCCTAATAGTTTGATGTGGGTAACTAACTCAATTTTGCTAGAGTTAAGGGAAAGCATTTTGACGTCAGCTATATTAACGCAATAGTTTTTCTTGGGAATAAATATCATAGGTTTGTTTTCTTAGGATTCAGAGAGGTGATGATTTTGAAGCCAGGTTTCTAAGGTGGTAAATGCAGATTGGGTGATTTGTTTTAGACTGTTTGAATTCTGGGCCGAACAGACTATTGTGGAGTTATCTGCATACTGGACTAAGAAGGCCTGATGAATAACCTGGTGTAGATTATTGATAGAAATGTTAAACAGAAGGTGGCCTAAAATCGAACCTTTGGGAACACCAGTAGGGTTATGTATATAAGGGGAAATGGACTTGTGCCATTTAACAGCATGCTGTCTATTGGAGAGGTAGCTCTTGAACCAGTTAAGAGACTGAGTAGATAGGCCAATACTAGAGAGTTGGGAGAGGAGGACAGAATGAGATATGGCATCAAATACTTTCAATAGGTCCAAAAAGAGGGCTAATACAATGTTGCCAAAGTCTTGTGCTTTGTTCACAATGTCTAAGAATGAGACTAATGCTGTGGTTGTGCTATGTCCAGGGTGGAAACCATATTGAGTAGGGGAGAGAAGATACAATTTTAGATGGTAGTCTAAAAGTTGTTTTTGAACTAATTTTTTGAGAATTTTTGAGATAGGAGAAAGTAAAGCAATGGGTCGGAAGTTGGATATGTCAGCTGAGGGACCACCTTTATGGAGTGGTAATATGATAGCTTTTTTCCAGAGGCAAGGTACGTAAAATTCTTGTATGGATCTGTTAATCAGAATACTAATGGGGTAGGCCACAGAGTCTGCTGCAAGTTTGAGGAATTTGGCAGAGATATTGTCAGCAGAGTTAGAACAGAGCTTTAGTTTTAGAAGCAGCTTTTTAATCAGGAAAGCAGGGATAGGAGAGAGTGCAGAAAGTGTTGGAAGAGTCAGATGATTGGCATTTGGTGAATGAGTATTAGTGGAAAGAGAGGGGTGGTGTATTAAGGATGGAAAAGAAGTAGTGTTGGAGTTAGGGAGAGGATGGGAAAAGGTAGAGGTGATGTTGGTTATAGTGTCGATAAAGTAGGAATTAAAGATATTTGCAATTTGCTCGTGTGGTTTATTGGGATGTGGACAGGAGTTGGGCTTAGTGCCAGGTTTATGAAGATTGTTGATGGAAGACCAGAAAGATTTAGGATTAGTTTTACTACTATTTTCCTGGTTCCAGAAGTAGTGCTGGTTATCTTTTGAGACAAGTTTCTTAGCTTGGTTACGGAGCTGACAGTAATGTATGAGATCGGAAGTATTTTTGTATTTATGCCAAGATGCCATGCTTTGACCCTGTCTGTCATAATTTGTTTAGTATCTTTAGTTGGCCAGGGGGCATTCCTGGTTTTCATTCATATAGCAAATATTTTACAAGCTATAATATAATGCATTCTGCATTTACTTCAGAGTTACCTGGATTCATGTAGGCAATAAAATATGTTTTTCTTGAGTTACTGAATAAAATTAGCATGTTCCTTTCATATACATTCTCTTAGAAAAATTAACTGAAATTCTTGCTATGAATTAATCTCAAAGATGTTTAAAATATCTGCAGTAGCTTGTGTTCATATTGTCAGACATACATTAATATTTCAAATGTAGTGAAAATATGTTTTTAAACTAGCTGTTCATCAAAATGATTCCTCTTGACAATTTGACATTGGCCTTCATTTTCACTGAACATTTTCTTATTATTGCTTCTTAAATGACCACTCTGTAAGCCATTACAGTGCCATTTAAATAAAATGGAATGCAGGAAATCCAAATTGGGTCATGTTGTGCATTCATAGTTTAGCATGATAACTGTTCTTGAAGGAATCTACAGTATTCGTCTTCATATTTCCAACTATTGCATTTTAATCTATCGCTTCACACTCTCCATGAGAGAATACTCCTGACATAAACATCTTAGGAAAAGTATTTATTATTTCCACAGACTTTTTACTGATATTGCCAAATTTCCTTATAATCAGTTGCTTTAGCTCATCCCACCCACCACAAATACAGTCTCACTTAGCCATAGTGCTATTATCCAAAGACATGCATGTTTGAGTCTTCTCAGATTTTTATCAAACATATTACAATTTAGTTTCTCTGAATTCATCACAATTGAAAAGCTATTCAGCTAATGTAGTTGCCTTTCCAAATGATACACCTGTCTGATTTACTTCCAAATGAAAAAATCATAATAGACACTAAAGCACTCAAACATTATTTCTGAGTCACAGAAAGATAATAACAGAAGCGTTACCATCTGCAAAAATTGATTTGTACCCTCTCATCAATGTCTACCCTCAAATTAAACATTGTCTACCAAGGGCATGTGCAGATTACCTTCTCAGTTGCAGTCTTCCATGCAGACACTGTACACCTTCATCTCCCATTAGGAGATAAACTCCCCAGCACTTTCCTGTACCAAGATTGGTCAACATGGCTTGTTAATTGAATTAAATACCATGAGATATGAAGAGTGTCTGTGCTAAATTAATCACTGGGCTATGTAACTACCTCACAGCAAACAATTTGGCGGGGGGGGGGGCACATGGCTAATTAGCATGGAATCTCTCACTAGAGTATGGCATGTCCATGGAGACAACCCGCTATGCTGCACATCCTTCTACAAAATCACTATGGAAGAACTGTCTCTGAATTTAAAAAAGCTACAGTGAGCAATGCACCTTGTGCAACCTTGTGCACACCTCACAATCCCAACCTCATTAAGAGGAACATGTCTGGACAGTTTCATCAAATGCTCCCTCTAGATCCTAAAAGACCCAGAACAGCAATTAATACTGCTCATCTGCCAAATTCCTTCACTAAACACTTCTGTTCTGGAGCAGCATTCCCCATGGCTTACTCCAGGAGCCTCAGTAGTTTCCATACTTAGCCCAAGAAAGGAAGTAAGGAACTACAAACAAGAAGTGGGGGCACCTGTTCATTCACTCAGCAGGCTAACTGCCAACAATGACATGTTCTCCCATCTTTTCTTGCAAACACTAACTGCAGGTTGGTACAACCCTAGTGCTCCTACTTCTAGTGATGTAAAGCCATCAAGTCATGAAGTAGCAATGAGAAATGCACATTAAACAAATCCAAACTCACTTATCTTAAATGAATGCAATTATCCCTAAACCATAATGGAGCTCTGTCAACAAAGTCCAAGCAACTGAAAACTAGAAATCTAAAGCAGAAGCCATTCTCAATACCTAATGTCTGCCAACCTTCCTAGTGATGTTTACCACTAATAAACTCCAGACGATAGATTGTACTGAAGTCAAATCATTAGTAATCCATAAACAATTTACACTTTGATACATTACTACCTAGGTGTGCTAGCCTGAGTAGAGGATGACTCACTGTCTCCTGAAGTCCTGCAAAAACTTGCAAGGAGTGGCTCCATTACATCCCTCTTTATGTCGGCAATAACATCCCAAACATGGATAAACTACTAAGTATTTTGCAGGAGGCTTCACATGGGTTCATAGATTTATAGGTAATTTCTAGACAATTAGTCTGAAGACCATTACAAGCCTAACCAAAAATCCCTAATCAGATGTTCTCTCAAGCTTCAAGGAGGGCAAGGTTTTCTGAGGTGCAGCATGTCCATTAATTCTGGGTTGGACATGGCTTTATACGTCAGGCACAGATCGCCTCTGAGCAGGCGGTATGCCACTGAGTAGAGCTGGAGTTTCTTTAACCGGGCAGCATATGGCATCTGTTTGAGCCTTTTGATCCTCTTGATGAGGTACTTTTGGGGTCTTTCCAGTTGCTGCAGATGTCTGGTAAGGTACATCCCAAAAGGGGCCTGATGAGGGATGAGTAAAGAGGCACGATGACCTCCCCTGATCTAGATTTGAATCCCTTCATGATTAGGTGGGCTATATAAAATGTTTTTCTAACCACTTTGGCCACGTGGTTGTCAAATGAGTGATTGCTATCAACTTGGGTCCCCAGGTCCCTAGTTACTTCTTCCGTACTTAGTGGATTACCACCTATGTGGTAATTTGTGGGCTCTTTGTTTTTGCCAAAGGGGATGACTATACACTTTTTGGCGTTTAGCTTGAGGCCATGGCTCTGGCACCAGTTGTCTGTTTCTATGAGGCCCTTTTGTAGGATGCTTGTGTTGACTGGAGAGTCGATAATGGCGCCCAGTTTGCAGTCATCTGCGAACTTGGTCAGCCACAGTCCTTCCGTGTTGGCCTGTACCTCCGAGAAATATATACCGAAAAAGAGAGGTCCCAGGACTGAGCCTTGTGGGACGCCACTTGTAACTGGTTTGGAGTCTGACATGGCTCCAGCAATTCTAACCATGTGGGTTCTGTCCTTGAGCCAGTTTGCAACCCATCTAGTGACATTGGGGTTTATATTTAAGCTGGTGAGCTTATCTATAATGCCCAAGTGGGGTATTGTATCGAAGGCTTTTGCGAGGTCCAGGTAGGCTGTGTGGACCACCTTCCCTTCGTCAATGGTCTTGGTGACTGTTTCAAAGAAATTGACCAGGTTTATGAGGCAGGATCTGCCCTTAACAAAGCCGAACTGGGTAGGATCCAGCGTCTGTAGGTCCCCAATATCTTTATTTATGAGGTCCATGATGATCCTTTCCATAGCTTTGCAGACCAAGCTAGTCAGGCTTATGGGGTGATAGTTTGCAGGATCCATTGAGGCACCACCTTTGTGGAGAGGGACCACTGTTGCTGTACGCCACTCTTTGGGTACATATCCTGTAGTAAGGCTGAGATTGAACAGTAGTTTTATGCTTGGGTTTAGTTCTTCTTGGAGTTCATGTAGGACGCAGCCCGGGAAACCGTCTGGTCCCATTGTTGCTGTGTTTTCTGCTTTGGAGAGGGCAGCTCTTACCTGAGCATCTGACATGTCAGGGGTGCAGCACTCTTCTGGGATAGATATTTGCCCTTTGGGTGGGGAAGGGGGGGAGAAGTTTGCATTGAACCTGTCAGCTAGGATGTTGGCAATGTCTGTGGGTTTGGTGTATTTTTTTGTCATTTTGGACTAATTCTGAGCATATCTGGGAATTCCCACCCAGGTTCCTAACATAACTAAAGAAAGCCTTGTGATTATCCTTAGTGTCCTGTGCAATTTTTCTCTCGAAGCTAGCCTTAGACGATTTTATGAGTCCCTGTAGTTTTTTGCTAATACTGATCAGAGATGCCTTCCCTTTTTGGGATTTTGCTCTATCATGTAGTAGCTTCCTCCTTCTATTGTATAGTTTGTTTATGGCTGGGGTCCACCAGACAGGATGCCTGCCTTTGGAGGATTGGGTCTTGGTTTTATTTGGGATTGCATTATCCATGCATTCCTGAAGTTGTTCATAGAATGCATTTATAAAGGATTCTGCAGTCTGGGCCGTATTTTCCACAGGCCCGGGGGCTTTGAAGGATTCCATCTCGGTTTTGAGGAGTGTGAAATTTGCTTTAGAGAAGTTTTTCACTGTGGTTTTCTGGGCAGGGGCTGCGGTCAGGATGTGAATATCTAGTGAGATTAGTTTATGGTCTGATCTTACCAGTAAGGGATACACTTCTATTCTGGAGCATAGAGTCCCTATGTTGGTGATGATCAGGTCCAGTATGTTTTCCCCTCTTGTGGGAGTGGTAACAAGTTGTTCCATAGCATTTGAGTTAATAAATTCTAGGAACCTTTGGGCTAGGGTGTTGGAGCTAGAGTAATGCTCCCAGTCTATGTTTGGGTAGTTGAAGTCACCCAATATAATGGTGTTTGGAGAGACCTTCATATTTTCCAGTGTTCTCAGGAAGGCTGAGTGGGGTTCCTGGGTTTGGGAGGGTGGTCTGTAGCAGGCTATAAACTGGAAGGCAGTTTTACCCACTGTTAGTTGCACATGGATAGTCTCTGATGCTTAGTGCTGTGTCACCAACCTGGAGGTGTGGGTACCTTTGACAAATATTGATACTCCCCCTCCTTTTGTGGTTTGGTCCAAGTTTTCTGGCCGAAAAACATGGTATGAGGTATAACCTGGTAGTGCTGGGGTGCTCTCGGGAGCCTTGAACCAGGTTTCTGTTACTTCACAGATATTGATGTTCTCCATGCTAAGGAGAGTTTCGAGTGTGTGCATCTTGAGGTTTAGACTTCTGGCATTGAGTAGCATTACTCTTAGTTTGTTATCCCTTGTGATACCTATGGAGGTGGGTTTGTCTTTTGAGCCTTGCCTAAAAAAGGCACTATGGGGGTGGCAAGAGCCTTTGCCAATATCCGAAAGCCCAGGGGTGACAGGTGGAAGCTGTCCCTAGCGAAGCATCGTGGCTTGTCAAGCATGTCATCCCAGGCTGACAGGCATTGGATCCCCTTTGAATGACACCAATACTTAAGCCAATTGTTGAAATTGATCATCTTGTCTTCATATTGTGGCATCATTCTTGGTGAGGGTAAGATGCTACTCAAGTTCAGGGTCATACCGGACTGGGCTACATGCTCAGAGAGCTCCTCTATGTCTCTTTTCATGTAGTCCAGAGAGGTACATCTCAGGTCATTCACATCAGCATGGACAATGACTGAGTCATATTTGTACTTGCCTTGGAGTAACCTGAGTGCTTGTGTTATGTGGTGGATCCTAGCACCCGACAGGCAGCTCACCATGACCTTCTCCTTGTTCAGTCTGGTGAGCGGGACGTCAGTGTGCCTGACGAGAGAGTCACCTATTGCAAGTGTATCAGGTATGTTGTTTAGCCTTAAGGGCTGTGACTGTTCAGCACACTGGCTTTGTGAGCTATGTGTTGCACGAGTTTTGTTTTGGGGTAGCGGTTGCTTGGGTGTCTGCTTTACAGGTCTCTGCTGCTTAGGCAGATTTTTATTTAGAGCCTCCGAGTATGTTTTTGTGTGTTTATGTGTTTGGTTTGCTGTCATGGTAGGTCTATGTGAGACTGAAATTGTAGTGAGTGTGGTTTCCTTCTCCTCCTGACTGGTTCCGCTAGTACTGAGTTGAGAGAGCTTAGCCTCCAGTTTGGCTATATGGTTGCATCTCTCACTTGTGTTGGAATTTGTTGGGAGGAGGAGAGGGTTGTCTGTGTACATGAGGCAGTTGTCACATTGCCTCAAGATTCTCAGATTCACCAGCTGGACCAGAGAGGAGATTGACAACCAACCTTTGGACATGCTAGAATAGTATTGGGAATTCCTTTATAATTGAAAAAAAGGTCCAATGGGGAACAAGGTACTCAAGGGGAGTTTGTGAGGGTGTAGTGCTTTTAATTTTTTAGTGCTGGCTTATATCATTGCTTTAGGGAGCAAGTGCCAGGCTTTAGAGTAGGAATAGGGTGTTTATTATGAGAACTAGATCAGTTCTAAGCGAAAAAATGAAGAGCAGACTTTGTGGAGCCGAGAATGGTTTAAGCCCAATTAAGCAGAGTTGCCCGATGCTGCGCTATGCGCAAAATCGCACTAAAGTGGGTTTTATACAGGGGGACTTGAGCTTAAAATTGGCCCAAAACGGCCAATAGACTACCAGATTCTTGTGCTGGGAACACTCCTCCAGGGATAGATAGGCTGCTCTAAGCTCCCCACTGCCGCTGGTGAACAAAGAAGCCTCCCTTTATCCAAGAAAGGAAATGGGCAACACAGGAACTTTCCAAAAGTCCAGAATACAGCAAAGCCTGCATTTGGACTACTCTAGGTCAGGAAAGATGCGAAACAAGGATAATTTTTTTTTTCTTTTTTGCAACAAACAGCAGGGAAATGCAATAAATATGTAACACAGGCTAGCATACTTGAGTGTGTAGCCTCAACAGGTAAATGCAACAAACAGGGCAAACTTTAAAAGTGCAGGTGCAAAAACAACTTTAAACAGTTTAAAAGAGTTCTAGAAGCAGAAATACTTGCAGTTTAGCTAGACTGGACAGTCGTCCAAGTAGTAGCAGCAAAAAAACACTTTTATCAGGTTAGCAATTGCTCTTTTAGCCTCTCTGCTGCTAGCACCACTCTGCAGGACCACGAGGAGCTTGGCTGAGTAGTTACAAGCGCAAAAAACGCGCCAAAGCAGGTTTTATACAGGGGGACTTGAAAGAGCTAGAAATTGGCCCAAAACGGCCAATAGACTACCAGATTCGTGTGCTGGGAACACTCCTCCAGGGATAGATATGCTGCTCTAAGCTCCCCACTGCCAGTGGTGAACAAAGAAGCCTCCCTTTATCCAAGAAAGGAAATGGGCAACACAGGAACTTTCCAAAAGTCCAGAATACAGCAAAGCCTTGTATTTGGACTACTCTAGGTCAGGGAAGACAGGAAACAAGGATATTTTTTTTTTTTTTTTTGCAACAAACAGCAGGAAAATGAAATAAATATGTAACACAGGCTAGCACACTTGAGTGTGTAGCCTCAACAGGTAAATGCAACCAACAGGACAAACTTTAAAAGTGCGGGTGCAAAAACAACTTTAAACAGTTTAAAACTGTTCAAGAAGCAGAAATACTTGCAGTTTAGCTAGATTGGAGAGACGACCAGGTAGTACAAGAAAGAAAAAACACTTTTATCAGGTTAGCAGTCACTCTTTTGGCCTGTCTGCTGCTAGCACCACTCTGCAGGACCACGAGGAGCTTGGATGAGTAGTAACAAGCGCAAAAAATGCTCCATCTGGAAAAAAATGCACATCATACCTGTGCATCAAGAGGGAACACCCACAGATGTCTCTCTTTACTGGCCTACAGCCATTCTACCTCCTCTCCACAAAATACTACAAAAATGCATTAATTCTCAACTCCTATACCATCCTCTGGTACATATGGCAGATTTGAGTGTAGTATAGTATAGTATAGTATAGTATAGTATAGTATAGTATAGGCTATTATAGTGGGTGTCAGGTGCCGCTGATATCACCAAGCACTGGGTGTTTTTTGAGAACGTATAAAGGTGTATTTATTTATTTATTTATTTATCTATTGTCACTTTGTTCATGGTCTGTTTGATTTGTGAAGAAAAAAGACATCCTGGACTCACAGATTCCTTGAGGCCCAAAAATCAAGGCAGAGGTTAACCCTAAGGATTCTATAGGACATTGAACACAAGGGCAAAGTTCCTTCCTCTTCTGATAGCTCAGGTCTTTTAGGTTCATTTCTTTCTTGTAGGAAAGCTCTGCAGTCTCTCCAACTGCCTAATTGGTCTGTAAAGATACATGCCAAATGGAACATTGTATTCTATGATGGGCTTGTTCATGGGGAATGTATAGGGGTAAGGACCTCTATATCTAGCCGCATCACATGGAAGGATTTTCTAACCAATGTTGCAACATGATGCTCAGAAGAAAGGGAATTATCTACCTATCTTTCCACGTTTTCTCACTCTGTCTTCATTTTGTAGTGAGGTGTTGTCTTTACTGCTAGATGGATTGATATACTGTTTACCAAATGCAGCAATATTGTCAACGTTCACATTTAATTGTATTCCATTTTCTGTGCAATGGTTATTAACATTTTAGTAACGTGTAAGTTCAAGTTGTAGTTTCTACATGTCAGAAGGGGATTTGATGATGACAACAAGTTTACAACCATCTGCAAACACGATTAACCAGGTATCATACATTTATTTTTATTTTTCAATTTGAGATCAGAGAAGTTTATACCAAAGAGCAGAGAACCCAGCTTGGATCCCTGAGGGAAAACATTGGTTATCTTCATGCTTTTAGATAACAAGTCTGCCACCTTGACTGTGTGGGCTCTTGCAATCATCAAATTGGCTAACACTTAGCTGCAAAGGGATTAATTTTGACATATTAATGTGTTAATTATGTTACCATTTAATATAGTATAGTATTAAATTCTTTGTCAAGGACAAAATATTCTGTATGGACAACAAGACCACACTGTCCTTGGCTTGGGTTATTCAAGTCTATGTATACTGTGATATTTATATCTGATGGTTTGTGGATTGGAAGAAGGTTTCCAGTTTGGGGCCAGTCTTAACTGGGGAGAAATATAACAATGGAAAAGTACATGTAAATTCTATATTCAAAAGAGAGAAGTCAAGAATATTTTGTCCTCTGATGGGTTCTTTGACAATTGGGTCCAGTGAGTCCTTGTTTATGAAATAAATATATTCTGTGGTATAACGTACATTTCTCAAAGAGTAGTTAAAGTCTGCCTGTATAAGAAATGTCCTGTGTGTTTGAAGTTCATAGAGTATATATAAGAATCAAACATGTTTTCAGGTGACATTATGGGGGTCCTCTAACATGCTGTGATCTAATAGTCGTAGTGTGGCTTGTATCTCAATAAGTTTGTTTTATGGGCTTCTAGGAATCTGCATCAAGTTGTCTTTAACAAATATGGCTGGTCCACCATAGTTGCCATGGATCTAAGGGAATGGCAGACGAAAAAATCAAGCTTCAGTAATAATACACACAAGAATGTACTGTGAATGCAAGAGGGTCTCAAGTTCAGGCATTCTGTTACTGAGACTCCTAGCACTGAGCAATGCCAGTATAATATTGTCTGGTTCCTGATTATTATTATTATTATTATTATTATTATTATTGTTACTGCTATTATTATATTATTATTTTAGGTTGGGAGCTCCGTTAGCTGGACTTTGCCTATAATAGGCAGCAAGGGAATGACAAGTATGTAGATACCTTGAAATGAGAGGAGCAAGCCATCCTTGTTGAAGCAAGTTAGAATTAGACATCTTTCTTTAGACATGGACATGATTCTTGGAGAAGAAGGAAGGCTTCTGCTCAACAGTAATGTCTCTTCTGCATTTGTGACTTGCATAGAGAGCTCCAAATGTCTCTCTACATATCCCCCAGGTTTTGGCATGTCAGGTCATTCACACCTATTTGTTCAGCTAGAGGGTCTGGAGAGCTCTTGCAAATTTAAAGATCTTGCACCTGAATGATAACCCATAGTCAACTTATTTTTGTCCTTCCTTGTGAGAGTAGATTCTGTCTGCATAACTATAGAGTCCCCCAATACCAGTACATTTTTTAGCAGAGGGGTTATATGTACTGGATTCGTGGCAATTTTTGTTCTGGTGACTGAGAGATGAATGCAATTCCCTGAACACTGATGTTAGAGGCATCTGTTCTACCCTACAAAACCTGCTACTAACACAATAACAAGGAAAGTAGCTTATAAAAAGGACAGACAAACTTCAGTCCTAGATCTGAAAGAGACTTTGAAAAAGTAAGAGGAGTCTTGGTGACATATGAATATGAAGGAAACAAGGAATTTATACGTACATTTTATTCTTGTATTCTACTGTATGTTTATGATAGACTTAAACAAGATATTATGATTACTGAGACAGTCCAAAGAGGGCTTATAAAATGATTCAGTTACATATATGAGATATGGCCTGATGGAAAGTTTTAAAGATTTTCACAGTCAATTGCTGAAGATGGCATAGCATATAAAGTCCATAATGATGCAGTACAGATATAATCATTTCTGTTACTCACTAAATTAATATCTGGATTCATAGTTTATCATGTGCAGATTTAAAAAAAAATATGTATACTAAAGCATTATTATTTGAGTGAGAAATTCTGCAGTCTTTATGGTAGACTATCAAAATAGTAGTTCAGATTTAAGACAACTTCAAGTGGTAAAGCTCATATGAGAATGTGCATATCAGGGGAAGAATGTTTAAACAGTCTGATAAACTATTGAGAAGGCAATACATCTTGTATAATCATTTACCCACATACAGTACTACATATGCCCACACAAGTACCATAATCTCAGGTATATGCAATTGCAATAATGTCTGACAGGTGATGAATATGTCCGACAGGTGATGAATATGTCTGCCACTATGCAACCGAAAGGCTTATGCAATATTTTAATGCAAACATTCTAAAACTAATGATAAATAATATTGTATATTTTTTTGTTCATTACCATCAATACTGTATTTTAATTGCATTATTCTATGTTCTGCCACTACTATCTTTTTCTTTGAATCCACAGAAGAGGTTTCCATTCACAAGTCAATTTTTTTCATTAGGAAATTTCTTTGGGAGATTTATTTTAGATTGTGTGACAGGGAAATTAATCTGTTTATCTGTTTAAGCTGACATAAAAAAGAAGTGCTGTTTTTCTCATGAGTTTACTAAAAGAATCAACTTTGCATTTAAAGTTTCAGATACTGAACAAAAGACTTTCCCTTTTAACACACATTTGCGATTTGGTGGAATTGTTATATATTGATATGTAAATTATCTCCAGTGTGCTGTTTACATTCAGCTATCATGTTGTCCTGCGTGAAATGAACAATTTTTGAAGTCACACATCATTTGGAAAGCATTAAAAGTGCAATGAATTTATAGTATCTAGAGAGTTTTTCTGTAAAAAAAGTGATCTATTACAACTTCAATTTGAAAGTGTATATGTTTTTAAATAGGCATAAATACTTTTCAGAGTGTGCCATTTACATTAATTGAACCCGTAATGCTTAACCCTAATGAGTTACTAAAGACACAATTTGCTTTAATGTTCCAATTAGTGAGTATAATTGGTGCCAACTGTATGCAGTTTATGATACTTTGATGGAAAACATACATTATTAAGAGCCTGTGTTCCAATATCTAGACAAGGAAGCAAATCAATGTCACTGGCATTAATGTTACATAAATAAGACAGGTTGAGAAACCAAGTCAACTAATGCAGTCATACAAAAACAAAAAGGAAAAAGCAAAAATTATAGCATTTATCTAAGTTGGTTTAATACAAGTTAGAAGGTTATTGGAGTACAAGATTAGCAACATTCAATAATGCCACCTGTCAGAAATATTTTAGCATTTGAATTTTAATTTTGTTTTGGCTCTAGGTATTACCTTTTAGGAACTTGTTTCATATTTTTATAGTGCTGTATTTCTCTCCATTTGAAATATCTTCTGTAGCAGATTGCATTTTACTGTAAGCATGCAGGCACTGTTTATCTTGGAATCCTTGAACACTACCATTTTCACACCAATTTTGTGATTAAGATAATGCAGGCTGAAATTCTCTGAATAGTTAGTCCTTCAGCTGTGTTGAATTTCATTAGCTAAATGAAATAATATGGAAACAAGATTTATGTAAAACAAGGCTGTAAGTTTAAGTGTAAATTAAAATATCTGTAAACAGTGAATTTCTCTGATATGAAGAGTAAGCATTTAAACATTCATAAAATAAAGATAATGAGGCTTTCTGATTATGGAGCTCTTGCTTAAGAGGCACAAAAGTAGTGCCAGTAGTGAAGAAAACCACCATTTCTATAAAATTTAAACATGCCTGGATATAGCAGAGGATTTAAATATTTGTTAAAGTCAGCATATTAATTTTAATGTTCAGCATTGCTGTATGAATTGAAATAGATTATGTTTATAGATACTTCATGCATATATAAGACTTGAATGCTTGGACACAACATCAGTGGTATTTTTGTCTTTTGTCTAAGTTAGTCATTTATCAGGGAGTGTTAAGGCTGAAATGTTTGTAAGTAATTTAATTTGACATGTTTTTAGGTCATTACAGAAAAGTGGTATCTGGTTAATGCACAGTCCTGTCAACTGGATTTTATTTGATGCATTTTTAATAGAAATATAACAAAGTGGTGGATATACCAAATGTTAATCAGACTTCAACATTACAAATTTATGAAGGGCATACCATTGCAAACATAACACTGCTAAACATGATATATTATTTAGGTCTGTAATAAACATTTATTATGACTTATTATTGCTGAAAATCAAGCCCTGCATTTTCTGTTTTTATAAGTAACAACACTATATGGCATTATATCCGCTATGTAGATCTTAATGTTATAACATAACATAGAATTTGCAGTGTCTATCTTTCCAGTTTAACAATGTATGTATGGTGAATCTGTCCCAGAAGGAATATGTAAGAGAGGTGCAATTATGAGTATTCATAAATGCATTGCTATGGGTCAGACACTTAAACCAAAAATTTGTTTCATAATTTTTTTCTTAGAATATATGTACTCTCACTTATATCTCGGGGGGGGGGGGTTGACTACAGTACAGTTATTAGATGAGAGACAGAGAGAGAGAGAGCGACTCCTTTCAGTGTAGCTTGTAAGAGGGAATGCAAGGTTAACTTTGTATATAACTCAGAAGTTTTCACTCTTGTCTTTTACAAATGCTGTTAACAAATGCTGTTAACACCAAGACTGGAAGCTTCATGACATCCTCTTTGAAAGACGTTGGCACATTTATTTCATCCTTATAAAGTTTCATGCCACTTGTTGGAGGACTCATGCAATCCTACATTAAACTGCAAATAAATAATTTAAGCCTATGTCTGAACTCTGAAATCTGATATGTTCATTCTGATAAGAATTTCTCGTGGGCTATAATGGCTGGCAACAGACAAGGGAGAGGAAGAATAAGGTCCCATATTTTTTTTCTAGAAATGCCAGGTGGCATACACTGTGGTGCATTGTGGAATCTGATAAATGCTTGGTCTATCTGCAATCAGGGCAGGATCCAGCACTAGGCAAACTAGGCAGCTGCCTAGGGCCCAATGGTAGGCTGGGGAGTCCATGCACAGCATTAAATTAACAAAAGAAAAATAAAAAAAAAGATTCTTTCCCTGCCTTTGCAACATTATTTTTTTTCCCTAATTTCCTAATTTGTCTGCCCACACATGCTGCTGTCGCATCTTTGCTGCTATGATCTAATGAGACAGGGGTAAGGACATATGAAGAGATGACATGAGATTTGTTTTCAGGACATGGACAGTATTTACGCCAAAGCTGATTTCTCAGCCCTGGTTGGCACAAGGCTATGCAGAATTTACATCAGAGATGGATTTGCAAGCTGCAAAAGTTTATTTAAATCACAGCACTTGCAGGCTACATAAATGGAGCATTTACTTTCACAGCACTTGCAGGTGCAAGGAGAGTGGTGTGTGGCAGAATAGGTAGGTAATTACATCAAAGATATATGCAATGTTTATGCCAGAGATATGTGTTAGAACAGGTAGGTATTTACACCAAAAATATATGCAGTGTTTACACCAGAGAGGGATTTGCAAGAGTGCACATGTGCGTGTTGCCTCAGTTAGGGGCAGTGCAATTAAGTGACTTGCTCAGACTCAAACCCTGCACCTTCACTACAGGATGTAAGAGCCTAGATCCTCCATACTAAATGCCATTAACGCATTTTTTACTTTGGCAAATTACTGAGGGTGCCAGTCAATAGAGTTTTACAGTTTTCTTGTTTCATAGCATGTTTTTTAACACCTTTATTGAATTATCACTTGTGCCATAGGCACATTTACATTTATATAAAATTAATGAAACTGTATTAACAAGTTCACATTTACAAACATTATACTTCACATATATTGTTATATGTCATATAACCTAAGCAACATTACATAAATTATTTGATTTCTGACCTTTTTATTTTATTTTATTTTATTTTATTTTTCTTACATGCTGATGCAAAATGCATTCTGATAACTGTTTAAGTGAATTGGAGTAGTCTTTTATTTGTTTACACGTTTACAGACCATTTCTGATCTCGCCTTACACTTCTACCCTGTTATTGAGCAAGTCTCTCAACAAGGCAGTGTCCCTTGGAGTGTAAGCCTTGTACTTGGCATCTGTTAACCATAGTACTTATAGCGTAAAGGAAGGAACCTGACTGCAATAAACAGAAGTATCATTACATAAGCCATTTCTGTGTATGTGGTCTGTGGTTTCATTAATGTTGACAGTGTTTTTCTAACATAGATGCAAAATAATTTGACAGCATGAAGTGTATGAGTTTAATGTTAATATTTTAACTGTAAAGTGCTGATGAGTAAGGTTCTGAGCTTTTAAATAGCTGCTACCTATAGTAAATAGTTTGATTTTTGTCAGTTTTCCTTTCTCTTCTGTGTCTCTGTCAAGTTACATCACCAGGCAGTGCTCCTGAACTCCTCCTTAAATGGTATACATGATCAGCGGGCTCTCCCAGGCTGTTAGCAAATGCATTATACCTCTGCCTTTTGAATTCCTGCACATAAATGTTAATTAGTACTTAAGTCCATGCTTTTTCGAGTATGCATTCCAGCACGTCTCTTGTAGTTTAATGGGTTGCCAGATGCATTTCCACTAAATGCAAGTTTCAAGGGAAAAGAAGTTTACTGTTTCTCAAAACAACATAGTATTCAAGGTGTCAATAGGAGCCTTGGATGCCACTATAATAAATAAAATGCTTAGAATAAAAGTACTGTAGCAAGGTGTCTGATACTATCATAGCAAAGATACAGTACACCAGGACATAAATCAAGCACCCAAGTTGAGAAGTACACAAGAGGAAATGACAATTAACAATGCTAACTCATTCATTGGTAGCACATCGGTAGCACATAGGAGGTGCCATAACCTGTCACCAGATGCAGCCATGCTCATACAATTAGGTGTTGTAGAGAACACAGGTGCACTAGCCCGAGGTAGTGCAACTGGCAGGAGTAGTTCATCTACTAACCTGAGTAATTGCTACTGTTGCATGCATTCTGTTGCTGTATTGTATATTCTGTATATCTGACAAGCTAACTGCAGCACTTCTAACAGGTTTAGATGGTTCTTCAAGTCAAATCTGGTAACAGAGCAAAGGGCACTTTGGTTGTGTCACAGGTCAGCACAATAGAAGGTAGTATATACAACTAAAAACGGCTATAGCAGACGACAACATCACAAAGGCCAATTAAAGTTAATGCTGCTATATAACCAATAGGAATTAATCTAGAAATGAACTGTTCTTCAAGTCCATTCCAGCAGCATATTCCAAGGCAGGTTGGTCATATTTCAGGACAGCAACATCACTGCTATTTGCTGTAACTGCTGTTTCTTTTGTGTTATGAATACGGACACAATTAAATTAGTTTGGCAACATTGACTAAGACAACAGTCAAATTAACTAAAACATTTTCATTGTAATTTTTGAGAAGATTCATATGTCTTTGCATACATATATACATTGACACATACACACACACACACACACACATACACACACACACACACACACACACACACACACACACACACACACACACACGTGCATACACAATCAAAATTCTAAATGCCACTTTAAAGTTTCTTTTTAAGCAGAGAGAGGGAGAGTGTGTGTGTGTGTGTGTGTGTGTGTGTGTGTGTGTGTGTGTGTGTCTGTGTGTGTGTGTGTGTGTGTGTGTGTGTGTGTGTGTGTGTGTGTGTGTGTGTATAAAAGACCACTGTGCAATTATGCTTTGTATTGACCCAAAAAAACTGTATGTGCATATATATATATATATATATATATATACATATATATATATATATATATATATATATATATATATATATATATATATATATATATATATATATATATATATATATATATATATATATATATATCTAGGTTTACTATCAAAATGTCGAAAGTTAAAATAAAATGTGTACGTATTAGCGAAGTGTTTCACCGAAAGTACACATTGCCGTATGTACCTAATGTCGAAAACAGCTGTGAATTGTCGAAAATGTCGCTCTTGATATTTTCGACAATTAACAGCACTCCCACCCTTCCCTTAACTCCCTACCTAACTAGCCTAAACTCACATTTATGCAGGGGGGGCAAGCCCCTCTGCACCCCCCCACACCCCCCTAACTTAATATTCCAACTCCGAGATCGCACTACAGTGAGGAAAGGGATGTATTTCCCTAACCGCACTGTACCGCGATCCCCTTACGTGAGCGAACGTTATAATTGCGAATGCACAGTCCATTCGCAATAATAACGGTCGCTCACATAACCTGCCGAACTATGAAATATTCGAACATATGTTGTTCGAATACTTCATAGCCGTGCAATTGCATGGCGACCTTGTGATAGTAAACCATATATATATATATATATATATATATATATATATGTGTGTGTGTGTGTGTGTGTGTGTGTGTGTGTGTGTGTGTGTGTGAGTGTATATATATATATGTATATATATATATATATATATATATATATATGTGTGTGTGTGTGTGTGTGTGTGTGTGTATATATATATATATATACATATATACATATATGGATTCACTTTTGAATGTCAGATTACCAAAACTTAGAATTTCATATGGTTGAGACTATATGATCAAAGTTTAGGAATCTTGACCTTCCAAAATAAATCCCCCCAAAAAACGTTTTCAACGTTTATGTAGGGGGCAAGTCCCCTTGCAACCCCACCCCTCCGCTACTTAAATATACCAACTCCGAGATTGCACTACAGGGAGGAAAAAGGAAATCTGGTATTCCACATAGTATGCAGATCTCCATTAAGAATTTCAAAGTTCTAAAACGTTGATCATATGGTCTCGATCATATGGAATGCGAGGTTTTAGGAATTTGAAATTCTGACGGGAACCCATATATATATATATATATATATATATATAAAATATAAATATATTATATATATATATATATATATATATATATATATATATATATATAAATATATATATATATATATATATATATATATATATATATATATATATATATATATATATATATATGGGTCCACTTTTTAATTCTGAAATTCTACAATATTCCCTACAGATGGCTTTATATTCTGTCAAAATTGCTAACTGGGTTTTTAAACTGAATTAAGGCCTGTTGTTCTACTATGAAATGCCAGCTTCCTGAAATTTGACATTCTATGACAATGGAAAAAAAAATGCCTGAAATCCAAAAGGGTGAAAAGCTCCTTTTTTTCTTGTTGGTAACCCCCCCCCCCCACCCCTCAAACTTATCTATACCAACTCCATGGTCACAACAACTCAAAGATGAGAGAAAACTCCCTAAAGAAGTGAATCATTGCCGATGCACAATTAGTAATCTCACAGGCAATGATTTTCTATTAAAAAAAAAAAAACTGGCATTATGCCATTTGTCTTTTTATTCTGTGTGCTACTGACAGTCGAGCAATTTCATCTTGAACCTAGAACATGTGTAGAGAAGCAAAGACCCACTGAGTTAGACAACAGGCAAATGGAAACAGCGGGACTCAAACTTACCTATAGACTGACAAATATTAGTGTGCCTGTTATAGTTAACCCGTTACTTCTTATTCCTTCTTCTTATTCAGACTTTATTAGCTGGTGTTTTAAATTGCAGGCAATATTATAAGCATGCACTGACATTTCTGATGTCAATTGCTTTTAATACTGGTTGTACAGTACCTTAGTTTGGTTTATCATCACACAATATGTTATGTTTACATTTTAAAATGGTATATGTTGTTTTCCTCAGAAACTCAGGGTCATGTTTATCAGTTACTTTTTTCTGACTTGTCATTCTACAGTGCATTGCCCATGCAGTATTCCGGTCAAAGATGGGCTCATGCATAATTCAGACTCATTAAACATGCCAGATTTCAATGACTGGGATAGTGGACGTTCTGATGGCTTTTTTTTCTGTAGCACTGCATCATTTTGACAGATTAACTTGGCGCTTTATATAGTTGCAGATATGAAGATACAAACCACTTGTATCATTGTGACTACACCACAGTCCTCAAGCAGCATATTTGTACTTGACAACCATTTCCATTGAATAAATAAGTCAGCAGTCTATGCTGTGCTGTCTAGCATAGTAGTTATGGGTTTATTTGTTCACTGCCTGTATCATTCTTCAGCTGTTTCAGGTAACATAACCACCAGTTTCTTTTTTTTAACAACCTCTTTATTGACATTTCTTAAATAACATTTCATTGAGTTCAATTCCAAGAACAAACATATCAGACCAGAAAACAGAAATAGCTAGATAGCAGTGTTACGTGCAATGAAATGCAATAGAGTGACAGGATGGTGTTATCACATATGATTAGCAAAAAAGGTGAGAAAAAATATTAAATCATTCAATAAACTATATACATATATGCATATGTACTGCTTGCCAGTAAAACACAACCAGTATGATGACATTGTAATTGTACTTGGTATGTATTGATTATAAGTAAATGGTGGAGGGGGAGGGGGAGAGGTGTTGATGATGGAGTGTAGAGAATAAATACAATTTTATTCCTTAATAATTGGATATTAGTAGGAGTCAGTGGGCGTTATCTCAGTATATGATCCATTAGCAAGTTCCAAAATTCAACAAAATGTTTATTTCGTTTTTGGGTATGAATTAAAAATCTGTGTGCTGTTATGTATCTAATTGCTATTTGTCTGAATTCATTCCAAGGTATCTGAGTTCTGTCTTTCCAGTTGTGTTATATAATACTTTATAAGTGTGAATAGTGTAATTAATATTCTTTCTTGTTGTTTCTTTAGCTTCATAGGGGGAACATGTAATAGGGCAAATTTCCAGGATAATGCAGATTTCTCATATCCCATTTTACTTAATCTGACTTTGAGTGAACACCATAATTTTATGAGCATGTACAGCTCCAGAATATATGAAGTAGTTCAGCATTCTGGCTAACACAATGTGGACATAAGGGGGATGAAGTAGGTTTAAATTAGTTTATTTGTGTCGGGGTAAGGTACGCATTATTTAGTATCATGAACTGAGTGCAGCTCAGTTTTCTGAAGGGAATATATTTGTCATTTGAATAGTGAGTCATTTGGTCATTAGAGATTAGTGGATCTATGCCACGCCAGTATTTTGAGAAAAGTCTGTCTTCTTGGCACCTTATTGACATTATTAGTTTGTACGAGCAGGATGTCATTTTCTTTCTCAGTGTTAGTAGAGTGTTTTAACTAAACGTATGTCTCTCTGTGTGATTGTAGAATTATTTAGTATACTGGCACTCATATGTCTTATTTGTCTTGGCATAATTAGGTATTGTTTAGGTAAGTTCCAGGTTGTTCTCAGCTCTGTGAGGGATTGATTCCTATACTAACAAAGGTCTAACACTGTCAGCTCCCTTAGCAAGGGGTATGGTTTTAAGTTTAACATTTTATCATTACTCTTAAGATTATGATTCATATGCAGAGGTTGCATTATAATAAAGGCATTACATAAATTCAATGAGTTGATAAGTTTTTGCAGTGCCTTTATTTTGTCTCCCATTGTTTTATGCAACTTCACGTTCTTCAGTCTATTTTTGTTCAAGAAAGGGAGAGCCTGGGGATTTATGTTTAATGATTTAACATAGTTAAAGTATAGGGTTGTCCAAGTAGGAGACCATATTTTTTTGCTTGGATTATATTCAGATATTGCCAGTACCCTATTGACTCTTATTATGTCATATATAGTTTAAAGTCTGGGAGAGCTAAGCCTCCTTTTTCTTTATGGAGAATCTGTTTTTTATATGCATCTCTGACTGATTTAGGATACCATACAAACTTGGAGAGAGAGGAGTGTAGTTTATGAAAGAAGTTAGCTTGTATTGGTAACTCAGTAGCACTGAATAGGTATAACATTCTGGGTAGGATGTTAATATTGATAATGGCAACCCTGGCTAGTACAGACAAATGAAGTTTTTCCCATCTATGAAGATTCTGTTGTATTGTTGACCATAGGATTATTACATTGCTTTGGTACACCAATGATGGGTTGTGATGAAAAATAATTCTGAGGTATTTCATAGTGTGCTTAAATTTAATGTCTGTGGGCAGTGGGTATATTGTTAGTTTGGAGGATAGATTTGTAGGAACTACTATTGATTTTTCTGGGTTTATTTTATAACTACAGAATTTTGAGTAGTCACTTATAGAGATTAAAATTTTCTCTATATCAGGGCTTGGTATTGTAAAATATAGGTTCAGGTCATCTGCAAAGGCTGTAAAAGGAATCATTGTATTATATAAATTTGGTATTTGTTGATAGTTTTTTTTGTATAACCATTAGTTTCTAAGTCACAAAGCAAACTACATAATGTCGGGAGGCAGTTTAGCTGGCTGTGGACTCTAAATGAACAATAGACGTCATTGTCAAATTGTGCAGTGAGAAGAAAGAAAGAAGTAAACTATTTCAGGTGTTAGTAGAGTCGCCCAGCATTCAAAGCATATTGGCTTTCAGAGATCTGCCTAACTTCTTATTATATGCAAGTCAGTATGACAGCCAAGGAAAGTATGAGGCAACATTTGTTAAAATTAATGCTTTATTATACTTTGTTCATGGATAGGGTAATGTTGCAACTAGTTAAACTGGATTGGTGAATACCTGAAGAGTAAAAAGGTTTGTGAATTATCACCCTTAAATTCTCCTACATAAACAATGTCAACATGTACTTTGAAAGGATAATACCATTTTAGATTCTGTAGTAAATGTGTGAAGATAACTAACACAAACTGCATCCTCACATTAACTGTTAATGTAGTCACATTTGCAATACTGTTCATTTACACTATTAGAAGTAAAATAGAACCAAAGTAGTGATAAGAATGCAATAAATGGCCCCCAAGTATAACTAGTGAAAATCTGAAAAATCAGGGCACATACATTTTCAAAGAAATAAAGCATGCAATGTGCCTGTTATAGTCAACTTGTTACTTATTCTTTCTTCTCCTTCAGACTTTAGTAGCCTATGCTTTAAATCTGACATTATTAGCATGCACTGACATTTCTGATGTCAGTTGTTTTTAGTACTGGTTGTATAATAATTTAATTTGGTTTATCATTAGCAGAGCAACGAGGAGTCTAGCCCAAATGTCCAGGTACTCCCAAGCATTGTCTGGTTAAATGACTTTTTAAGGGTCACACAGTAGGCAAATGATAGTTGTGAAAAATCATCCCCTGTACAATAGGAACTGCAGAACACAGCCTTAATCCTCTGTGCTAGTGCTAACTGCCAGGCATGATTTAACTCTCTCCTTAAACTTATGCACTACACTATGATATAGGGCTTTAGATGAGACGTCTGATCTTTACAGCATGGGATTCCCTAATCTTTGGATAGGGAAAAGGCTAGTAAAGAAACAGGGTATGCAATGTACTACTAGGCAGTAATTTATCTTGAAGGACTTATTAGATGAAACAAGAGGTGAGCTGTATGGAACAGAGTCATAGAATGGAATGGGAGCAACATGAAATTATTCGGGAGATAGTTACTATAGAAGGCATGGTTGCACTGCAGAATATCAAGTAAAAAAAAACTACTAAACATGCCCACTTGATGGAAATATTCAGTGGAATTAAATCTGTCCAAAAGCATATTAAAGGTGATGAAGTTAAGACCAGCTGCATATAGCAGATGAAACAAAGTAAGTAAAAAAAAATCACTGCATTGCTTTCTAAGGACACTGATGAAAGAATGCAGAATAATATCGCAAATATGCCAGTAGATATGTCTTCTAGTATCCACAACAGTTTATTTAGTCCAGGTTAAGTGCTTTCATCTAAAAAGACTTATGGGAGGGATTCAATAAACCCTACATGATTGCAATGTGCATATGGTTGCAACAAGTGCCATTAGAGGTGTGCACCCCCACACAAACAAGGTAAAGACTGTGGCATGCTAATTACAGCATAAGCAGCTGAATTGTTGCTAATCAGCCAATCCAACATGGTAGAGCTATTCAACAAGTTGTAAAGCAACCATATAGACTCTGTGCTGGTTTTTCGTGTAAATTCCAAAACTTTTGGAATACAACACACAGAAGTAAGTCTACAAGGACACAATTTTAGGGGCTGCTGCTGCTTTAATTCATTTGTATGTGCTTACAGAGTGATGCCAATCCTGCTGTTACTGCCAATTGGCCTAGATTAAGAGGAGAAGAGTTTTCAGGCCCCATTTAACTTCTCACATCCTTCATGATGTGGAAATTCTAGATCGCTACAGGCTGGATAGAGACATACTACGAGAACTGTGCGACCTCTGCCATCCTCAACTCAGAGCCAATTGAGGGGAACCTATCCCTGTGGAAACAAAGGTATGTGTAGCACTTAGAATCTTAGCTACATATACCTTTCAGAGACCAACAGGTGACATACTGGGGATGTCACAGGCATCAGCATCCCAGATCCTCCACCAGTTTCTGAATGCTATGCTCCAACATGCCAGTGACCACATATATTTTCCTCATAGTTCTGAGGAGAGGGACGAAAATAAGAAGGAGTGCTACCATGTAGCACATTATCCTGAAGTGCTGGGTGCCATAGATTGTGCACATATAGAACTTAAGGCACCACCCGGGAAAAATGGTAGGCTCTACATAAACAGAAAGGGCTACCACCCTAACAACTGCCAAGTTGTGTGTAAGGCCAAGGGAATCATCTTGAAAGTGTGTGCTGGCAACCCTGGCAGTTACCCTGACTCACATATCTGGCACACTTCCCAGCTGTACCAGATGTTTACTAGGGGGATATCCCACAGGTTTATTTACTGGGGGATGCAGGCTATGCACTTGAACCATGGCTAATGACACCCATCAGAAATGCACACACACCCATGGAAGAAAACCATAATAAGGCACACACACTCAAACAAGAAATATCATAGAGCATGTGTTTGGGCTGCTGAAGTCACAGTTCTGGTGCCTAGATACATCTGGGGTAGCCCTGCAGTACAGTCAACAGGCATGTACAGAAATATTCACAATATGTGCTATGTTACTCAACATCATCCTGAGGAAACAGCTTCAGCAGAATCAGCAAGGGGAAGGGGCACACATCCCACCACCAGTGCCAAGGTCACCACAGCCACAGGCTGCTATGGATGTAGGCAGACATAGGCATGCTCACTATCCCCTTGCCATGGCTAAGATACAATTCATAGCAGACTCACTTACCACGTAGTGGGCTAAAACCTTCCTCCTACACACATAAATATTGTAACATTGATGCCAGGCAACTCACACAACCTTTACCTCCCCATGTATTGGCTGTGTACTGCTTGCATCAGACAGAGTCAGCCTTGGACTACAGCTGTGTCAATTATTGCACTTACAAGGTAAGGGTTGAACCTGGAGTGCACTGTGTAATAATACGAATGAGCGGCATGTCCTTGTATTTCACTAATTGATACTGTAAGCAAGTAAAAGGTGGGAGATTGTTAGAGAAATTATATAAACATGTGACAGCAGTGTCTTATATGACTTATATGTGTCCATTATTAAGCAGTAGGCCTCAGGCATCAAAGATTCACACAGTCATACACCCCTGTGTCATCATCCCCTTTGGGTAAAACCCAGTTCCCATGAATTACCACATCAATGGTAGTCCTCTGAACACAGAAGGCATTATAAGAGATCTGGGAAAACAGGTTGACAGCAGCCTCTCTTTTGATCACCACATTGCCACTGTGGTGAAAGTCCTTCTGTGTCATATTTCTCATTACAAAGGGTTTTGCATCCAGGAAGAAAGAGGTCATTGTCTCCCTCTGCTCTTCCCTCATTAGGCCAATCATTGAGTACAATGCCCCATTTGGCATGTACTTCACTAGACACCTACAACAACTGGAGAGGCCACAATAGTACCTCGCAAAGAGGATCCTAGGCCTTAAACACTTGTCCTATATGGACAGACTCAAAAAATGCCAATTATTCTTGGTCTCATATCACCTACTTAGAGGCGATCTCTGTTTGACTTACAAAGCCATGTCTGACCCAGCTCTGTTAGAAATGCTACATCTAAAGAAATCCCAATCCCTCCGCACCACATGCTCCAGAGACCTCAACATCATTACCACAATCAACAGAACATGCTGGAGGGACAGGTTCAAAACCCAGAGACTGCCCGTGCTATGGAATAGACTTCCCATACATATCATACAGAGCACCTCACTGGCCCTCCTCAAGAGAAATCTTGATGAGTGGATGGGAAATAGAAAATTCACCCCGGGGATCACTCGGGTGACATGATGCCAGGGTAATCCTATGGGCTAGGCTTGTAAAGGCTCCAGGACCATTAGCATAGTACACACCTATGAACCTAAAAGTAGTAATGGTCACTGCTTGGCCTCAGTTTATACATTTGTACTGGAAAATCATTAAAGAGAAAAGTTAGAAGGTAATGATACACATTGCAGTTTCTGACTTCACAACCCTGACAAGGTAATTCACAATAAAGCTGGGAAATACAATATCAACTGTCTAACTTTCCAAGGCAAATATAAGTGAAAGGTAAAATTACCAGTTCAATACCCACAAATGCAGATATACTAACCAATAAGTCAGCTATGGACCCTGACCATCAGACACAAAGCTTATGTAATCCTGAATCCAAAAGATAAGAAGAAGGGATATGGCACAGTTATCATCACTTGCACAGGGTGTTGTGTGCGGGGGGGGGTAGGAGGCCTAGGCTGACACCAAAGATTGGTGAGTGTGTGTGATGTGAGTAAGAAAGAGATGCAGGTAGACAATTGGATAACCCACCAAATGGCCAGTGAGACAAAAAGAGTTTTAAGCTGCATGGCTGAACCATGTAACTGTTGTGTGTGCCTATAGGGATCCTTCAGGTGAAAATGGTGTGTGAGTGTCTGCATGAACACAGCCAAGCTCTGTGCTGGTTCTGTGTCTTGGTATGTTGGACAGGTGAGAACCATGCATGATAGAGGTGGCAGTTCATCATTTTTGTCGCCAAACATGAGAACTAGCTCTGTCAGGAGTTCCACTGTCATATCCAGTCCCACAGTTAGATGCACTGCTGCTACCTGAACATGACCAATGTCTGCTGGATGAGGTCTCTTCACAGGGATGCCCAGGACCATGGCCTCATGGTCTGTCATGTCTGGGTGTGGACAGCCCACTCATTGACAGAGCATTGGAAGCTTTGCCACTATGGGAGCATAATCAGGTATGCCAACGATAGCTAACAGCAGATGATGTGGCTGACCTATACCACGTAGATGCTGTTCCACTCCCAGCAGATGTTCCATCACAGACAGCTCTCATTCCATGACAGACACCCCTCTGCAAGCCAGATGGTCCTGGAAGAAGTTAAACAAAAGATAATGGCAATATTATTACATTTAACAGTAGCAAAGGAGGTAATATGTTTACCCCTTTATATGTCAATTAACTATGTTTTCAACAAGAATATGGCTAGCAACTCCAACCTAAGCTAATAACTGTAGCAATCTTCAGTCCCCCCTGAAAAAATGCATGTGACACAGAAGTAATGTATTGATTTCAATTGTTTTATTATAAAACAATATTCACCTGTTGAGATACCAAAGCTTAGCTGCAAGCTCCTCTTGGAACATGTTTGCTGTCTTTAAAACAGTTGCTGTGACATCCAGTACATGCTGCACTGCACTCTCCTGATGAGCTGTCTGGATCCCTGATATTAGCCAAGAAACTTCATTTGGTGTTAGTGGTGGTTGCCTATCAGGCCCTCCCCAGGTAAGCATCTGGTCACGGCCCATTGCAGCTGCTGTCCTCAGTGTAGATGTGATCATGTCAGTGGTCCTGTGGTGCACCTGCTCATATATCCTGCTGTGGCGACCAATGGCATTTACATCATCAATAATCTGGTGCCAAATCTGCATCTTGAGTGCCATATCTCTGTGTCCCCTTTCCAGCAGAAAAGCACCATGTTTCCTAAAGGCATCCATTATCACCTGGTTCTCAGCATTGATGAAGGAGGGGGGGTCTCTGAGGATTCACACACCTGGGTGGCATACTTCTAGGTGTCCTAAAAGACAACAGAAGGATAATACACATAAATATTACATACATACAAAGTAACTGTTACAGATAAAACAGAAAAGGTAGCCACTCAGTATTTCCTCCCTGGAGAAACATAAAACAGTTTAGGGATGTAAAATACAAACAACAGGCAAGATCCAATACAAGGAAAGTAACAATAGCAACATATCCCTATTTATGCATTCTGTGCCATAACAGTAACTCAACCATCCCCAGAAAAAAAGAAAAGGCAAATGACACATTTTGCTAACAGACCATCTTTGAAAAGGTAAGAGTGCTATCAAAGGAACTGTCCCAAAACATTTGTACATATGTATCGCAGTGCATACCATTTTCATGTATTGGCAATCATGTATACATGTGAAATGGCTTGACAAACATTCCCATACTATCGTTATACTTGTAACTAATGCATACAGGAAAAAATGTAAAAGCCTTTACTTCAGATTTTTCTTAAACATCTTTCAGCATATGCAGAATGTAGCCGACAAAATGGGAGCATACCTTCTGAAGTTCAGTGCTCCTCTGTACAGATATATCCCTAAGAAATAGCTTATGTGCAGTCTTCCCAACATAAACAAGTCTCCTCACCATCAGTTTACCTAGCTACACATTTACCTATTTTTGTGGTGTAGATTTAGGGCTGTTAGCATGGTGAAGATACAAATGAGGTGTGAAATCATTAGAATTGCTGAATCCCAAATACTTGGATCCATGTAGTACATGTAAACATAGTGCAGGCACTACTTTAGTGCTTGTTTTTAATGGATTGCAGCTGTGAATGATTGCTGCTTGTGAGAAGGAAAACACAACAGCACTGCAGGCTGCCCTACTTCCACTAGGTGTGTCAGGTTAGATGTAAGGTTGGAAATATAAGTAAGCAGCACACAATTCACAGGTTGTTTTCCTTAACATCCAACCTGCCCTTCATTTGTCGGCAACTGCATATGATATTATTTCCAGTTAATATCTTCACACATTTGAAGTTGAATGATGTAGAATGGCTTACACACTGCATGTCTCAGAGTACTGGTCAGATAACTGAAGAATGACCAACAAACACAGAAGGGTAAGAAAGAGCAGTATATTTGCAAACAATAATCATAATAGGTTGTGTGATCACTAAGTGCACAACATCCAGAAATAATAACTGCACAAATAACAGTTGTATGGTTTGATATCACTTTAGATGCTGTTGCAGTTGGGTATGAGCAGAATGAGTTCAGTTCTTTCTGGCAAAGCTGTTTGTGTGGCAAAGAGGAATAAGATGCCCATTCTGTGTTCTGAATGTGCATTGGAGTGACAGTTCAAATCCATGTGGACATATCTCATGTGAGCCATCATTTTTTTGTGTGCATATCATGCATTAATTCCCCTCATTTCAACTGTTTGCCCCTTTGTTTCTTTTCTTCTTTTCTGTCTTTGTATATTTTTTTTTGGGGGGGGGCTGTTTTTACATAATGTGGAGCATAGTGCAATCATGTGAATGGAGGAAATGAATGGTGGGTCTGGTTGTGCTTATCTCATTTGCACAAAGTGTGGCAGTGTGTAAACTGGACAACTGGACCACCCAGAATGCAGACAGAACCGAATCAGCCAAAAATAAAAATCAGATAAATTCAATTAATGCTACTGGGCATTGCACAAACCCACTAAGTAATGTTGCTTGGCAGATAACAGCGAGACTTTAAGTAGGATTAGTAAAATAGGAAATGTCATGTGACTAGTCCTGTGGTAGCAGGTGTAAGTGTAGGACTGGAGTACAGATGGTTCTGGGCTCTAGTACAGGGTGTGCAACCTTTTTTTTTTACTATTGTGACATTGCAGTTTATAGCAATGAATTGAAACATAGACGTGGTATTTCAACCTTGTTTTAGCAACAAATTTAAATATAGGACTGCCATGCACATGGTCCTGAGTTTTAATACAGGATATTCATAGGTTCATAGTTTCATAGGTTCATAGGTAGGTACCAGGCTATTGGCCCTAGGGCCTATATAAGCCTAGCTAAAAGGTACCCTCGCATTCACCACCCAAGAAAATTATTTTCCTGTGCCACTGTCGAGCAGAGCCACAGAAGTGATCCCCGGGGCGAATTTCCTATCTCCCATCCAATCATCAAGATTTTTCTTGAAGAGTGCTAATGAGGAGCTTTGTTTGATATAGATAGGTAGTTTGTTCCAGAGTATGGGAAGTCTCTGGGACAGGAATCTATCCCTCCAGCATGTTCTGTTTATTGTGGTGACAAGGTTTAGGTCCCTAGAGCATGTAGCTCAGAGGAATTGGGATTTCTTTAAGTGGAGCATGTCTGAAAGCTCTGGGTTTGACATAGCTTTGTGTGTTAGGCAGAGATCGCCTCTGAGTAGGCGATATGCGACAGAGTAAAGCTGCAGTTTTTTGAGATGGTCTGCGTAGGTCATCTGTTTGAGACCAGTAATCCTCTTTGTGAGGTATTTCTGTGGCCTTTCCAGTTGTTATAGATGTCTTGTGAGGTACATACCAAAAGGGGCATTGTACTCTATAATGGGTCTAATGGGTGATGAGTAGAGGGGAACAATGACCTCTTTTTTCCTGGATGAGAAACATTTTGTGATGAGGTGTGCTACGTAGAAGGATTTCCTGACTACTGTGGCGATGTGATTATCAAAGGAGAGACTACTGTCCACCTGTGTCCCAAGGTCTCTTATCACACTTTTGGTGTTAAGTAGACTACTGCCTATGTGGTAGTTCATTGATACAGAGTTTTTACCAAAAGGGATGGCAATGCACTTTTTGGCATTGTGCTTGAGGCCATGGCTTTGATCCCAGGCATCTGTCTCAGCGAGGCCCTTTTGTAGGATGAACACATCTTTTGGAGTTTTGATTATGGCTCCTAGTTTGCAGTCATCTGCGAACTTCATTAGCCAAAGACCTTCTGTGTTAGCCTGTACTTCAGAGAAGTAGTTACCAAACAGGAGAGGACCCAGGACTGAACCCTGTGGTACTCCACTTGTCACTGGTCTGAAGTTGGATTTGGAGTCTGCTATTTTCACAGTGTGGGTTCTGTCAGTGAGCCAGCTGGCAACCCATCTTGTGACATAGGGATTTATACCTAGTTTAGTGAGTTTATCTATAATTCCAGAGTGGGGGTGGTGTTGAAAGCCCTGGTGAGATCTAGATAGGCTGTGTGAACCACCTTACCCTCATTTACGGCTTTGGTGACTGCTTCAAAGAAGTCTATCAGATTTAGGAGACATGATCTGCCTTTTACAAACCCGAACTGGGTTGGGTCCTGAGTTTGGAGATTACCAATGTCATTGTTTATAAGTTCCATGATGATACATTCCATAGCCTTGCAGACCAGGCTCATTAGGCTAATGGGGCGGTTGTTTCCGGGGTCTTTGGTGGCTCCCTCTTTATGGAGTGGGATAACCGTCACTGTGCACCATTCAGTGGGCACATAGCCTGAGAGGAGGCTATGATTAAACATGGTACTTAGGTGTGATGCCAGTTCATTCTGTAGTTCATGTAGAACAACAAAAAAACAGCACACGGCAGGTCTTCCCAATAATTTTACTGTTTCCAAAATACACACTTGATTTTGACTTTAAGCGCTTTCCGTTTGCACCAAAGCAAACTTCTTCAGAAGTAAAAAGCATTAGGTCTGACTCAATTTAAAATACAAATCTGGTGACGTATTTGATACCACACCTTTGCAGCAACAGTGTAACTTAAAGCTGTAAGCAATTTAAATTACCACTCCTATAAAACCTAAGACAGTTACAACCGATAAAACATTTAAGCCTGAAATATCATTGATATCAGGCTAAATGTATATATAACCATAATTTTACATATACAACAATATCACTACACAAGTTAATATTACGTTAAATACTAAAATTGCACTTCTTTGAAGTAGCAAGTCAAACAACATCTGTTCATACACTCTATCGACCGGCCGGGCCGGTACCATATTACACTACAAATGGGGCTACAAAATTACATTCACTCACATATCAATTATCTTCACAAATTTTTACTTTTCAAGACACAACTAATAGAGCACGTCATTTAATCCAGGAGCCCTATAGGCATCTAATCTTATTTGCCATGCCAATTCTAATTTGTCTAATTGAATTGGCATTGGACCACCTCTTGTTGGGGGTACAACCTGATCAATTGCCATGCAAGAAAATCCATGGCCATGATAGGCATGAACATGTTTTGCCAGAGTGTTTTCCAGCTTGACTTTGGTAATTGCATATTGATGTTCATATACTCTATCTCGAAGTCTGCGTTCATGTAGAACACAGCCTGGGATGTTGTCAGGTCCCATGGATGCTGTGTTCTTGGCTTTAGATAGTGTGTTTTTTACCTGTGCAGCCGTGATTACAGGAACTTTGCATTCTTCTGGTATAGAGATGAACGCTTTAGGGGATGACAGGGGGGTAAAGTTAGCACTGAACCTATCTGCCAGGATGTTGGCAATATCAGTTGGTTCTGTATATTTAGTGCCATTGTGCTGTAACTCAGAGCAGATTTGAGTGTTGCCATTGAAATTCTTGACATAACTATAGAATGCTTTGTGGTTGTCTTTAGAGTCAGTGGCGATTTTGTTTTCGTAACTAGCTTGGGAGGATTTTATGAGAGATCTCAGCTTCTTACTGACCAGGGAGTTTCTCCAATCATGGGATTTTACTCTTTTTTGCAACAATTTCTTTCTTCTGTTGTAGAGTTTGTTAATGGCAGGGGGCCACCAGATTGACTTCCTTTTTTTGGAGGATAGCATCTTGGTTCTGTTAGGGATTACATGATCCATGCACTCGTGTAAGTGCTTATAAAGTGCATTTGTGTAGGACTCAGCAGTCATACCTCTATTGTCCGTCAGCATGGGTGTCGTGAAGTTTGCCACCTCTGTCTTAAGAAAAGTGAAGTTGGCTTTGGAGAATTTTTTTACTGTGGTTTCCCTAATGGGGGGTGGAGGAGGGATGTGGATGTCTATGGTGATTAGCTTGTGGTCAGATCTGACCAACGAGGGATTGACCTCTGGTGTGGAGCACCGGTTGCCCATGTTGGTAATAATCAGGTCTAGGATAGTGCTGCCACTGGTGGGGGTGTGGATAAGTTGATCCAATGCATTGGAATTTATGAATTCCAGAAAACATTGAGCACAAGAGATGGTACAGGAGTAGTTTTCCCAGTTAATGGTGGGGTAGTTGAAATCGCCCATTATTAGGGTGTTAGGTTGTACACTAATATTTTATAGTGTATCAAAAAATGAGGAGTAAGAGTCCTGGGGCATGGTGGGGGATCTGTAGCAAGCTACATTTGGATTGCGGTCTTGCCCAGAGTTAGTTTTACTTGGATAATCTCGGATGCATTATGCTGAGCAACTAGCCTGGAGGTGTGGATATCCTTAATGAATATGGACATGTCTCCACCTTTAGTGTTTCGGTCCAGGTTAGGTGGCCGAAAGGTGTGGTATGAATTATCGCCTGATAATGCAGGGGTATTCTCTGAAGCCTTGAACCAGATCTCTGTCACTGCACAGATGTTGATGTTCTCCATTTTAAGAAGTGCCTCGATTGAGTGCATTTTGAGGTTTAGACTTCTAGCATTGAGTAGCAATACCCTCAGATTCATCATTCTTATACTTGAATTTGTAATTTGAACTTTGCCTAAAAAAGGCACTATAGGGGTGGCTAGAGCCTTAGCCAGTATCCAGAATCCCAGGGGCGACAGCTGCAGGCCATCTCTGGCAAAGCATCGTGGTTTGTCAATCATGTTATCCCAGGCAGACAGATACTGGATCCCCTTAGAATGACACCAAAAGCTTAGCCAATTGTTGAAGTCAATCATTTTGCCCTTGTACTGTGGTATCATTCTGGGTGATGGCAGGATACTACTCAGGGCTAGGGTCATACCTGCCTGGGCTACAAGATCAGACAGCTCCTCAATGTCCCTTTTCATGTAGTCCAGGGAGGTATGTCTCAGGTCATTCACACCAACATGGACAATGACAGAGTCATATTTGTACTTGTTGTGGAGTGACCTGAGTGCATGCATTATGTGGTGGATCCTGGCACCCGACAGGCAGCTGGCAGTAACTTTCTCCTTGTTTGGCCTGGTGAGTGGAACATCAGTGTGCCTGACTATAGAGTCACCTATGACTAGAGTGTTGGGTACATTGTTATGCCTTACGGGCTGTGGTTGAGTGGCACACTGAGTTTGTGGGCTATGTGTCATTTGGGTTGTGTTGGGGGGTGGATGTTGCTTGTGTTTCTGCTTTGGAGGTCCCTGTTGCTTGGGCAGGTTTTTACTGAGAGCTTCCGTGAATGTAGGTGTGTGTTTTGTGTTTCTATGTGTGTGTTTTGGTGGTGTAGGTTTTGAGGGACTATGTGCTGAGTGTGGTGTGGTGCAAGTGTTTACCTTCTCCTCTTGACTGTCTAGTCCTGTCTTAGGTGAAGAGAGATTTCCTTCCAGTTTGGCTATATAAGTGCATCTCTCACAGGTTGTAATGTTGGGTGGTAGGAGGAGAGGGTTGTCTGTGTACATGAGGCAAATGCTGTATTGCCCCAAGATGCCCAGATTCATCAGGTAGACAGGAGAAAACACCGGGAGCTGACCCTAAGACATGCCTGGATAGGTGCTTATTTGTTAAGTACTAGAAACTGTTTTCCTCTAGACAGTGAGGAAAGTTGAGTACTGTAGTAATTTGCAGTTATTTAGTGCTTACAATAGGTTCTGAACAAGTGCTGAGCTCAAAGAAACAGACTTGAGTGCTGAAACAAAAAAACTGGCTAGTTCTAAGAAACAAAATTAAGCTAGAAGGCTTCCCTCCAACACATAAAGGCTTGGGGGTTCAGAAGCCCACAAATAGTCCTGGACACAGCAAATCTGTATCCAGACTAGACTACCCACAGGAAAGGCAGGGAACAAATTTTTTTTTTAAGTGGAAAGAGAGAAAGGAGGAGCAAAAACTAAGCTGATTGGCTTTCTCAAATGTTCTCCCTGTATTAGGTAGAATTAGGTAGTAACACTAGACTGGGAGGAGGGTCCCAGATCAAATTTACAGTAGGGGCGGGCAACTGCAAAGCCACCAACTATAAGAACAGCATACCAATAGGAAAGGAGGGTGAGACCCAAACTGCAGAAATGTTTCTCACAGCAAAAAAGCAGCAGTGAGCCTTTAAATGAAAGTTTTAAACAGCTAAAGGAGCCACTAGAGAAAGCTTTTAACTGCAAACAAGTTATCAGAATCAAACAAGCCAACAGATGCTTAATAAAAGTTGACAATTTCCAGTTAATACCTCACACACAGTGAAACTAGCTAGAAAAATGTACAGTAGGCAAAGTGCTATAAATAACTCGAAGAAATAAGCAAAAAACAGGATACTTAATATTATATATTATAGATCCGAGTATGCTCAGTGTCCTTCCTTCGATTAGCTCAGTGTGAAATGACAGAAACACTCACAACTTAACTTCTTAGGTAACAGAAAGTCGAAACCTGTGACAACTTTTAAGAAAAAAAAGTTCAAAAGAACCAATGAGGTACTTAGTCTAAGCTGTAGTCCAGGTGACCTCAGTCAACCAATGACCTTAAACAATTCTCTCTCACTGAAATGCCTGATGGCTTTGGCTAAACCAAGATGTCCCTGAATATGTGCTCAGACACACAGCCTCCACAAACACTAGGCCCAAACACAAGCCTGAATATGAACAATGCTACAAATATCCACACTACTTAGAAACAAACTGCAAAAATGTTTCTCACAGCAGAAAAGCAGCAATGAGCCTTTAAATGAAAGTTTTAAACAACTAAAGGAGCCTCTAGAGAAAGCTTTTAACTGCAAACAAGTTATCAGAATCAAACAACCCAACAGATGCTTAATAAAAGTGGACAATTTCCAGTTAATACCTCACACACAGTAAAACTAGCTAGCAAAATATACAGGAGGCAAAGTGCTATAAATAACTCGAAGAAATAAGCAAAAAACAGGATACTTAATGCTATATATTATAGATCCGAGTTTGCTCAATGTCTTTCCTTTGATTAGTTCAGTATGAAAAAATATTCGATACACTTTCCCTGTTGCTCCACTTCCCATTAGAGTCACTCTCACTTATAACACTTGAGATAGTGAAGCCGATGTGTATGAGGGATGACACACTAGCATTGTGTCAGTTATTTATTTATTTATTTATCAATCTTTCTATGTATTATCACATTTATTATCAGAAGTAGGACTGTGGGTATACTGTGTGCTATATTCCTGTAAGTATAATTCTGCCATCTGGACTTGTATGGCCTTTGCATTTGCCTAAGACACATGCACAACTTTCTGTACATCCAATAATCTTGAAATTGCAGTTGCAGTTATTTAATTCCTCACTGCTTGGCACTGCTTCTCTCTACTTGCCATCATGCAAATATGTTGATCAGGGTGTGTACTCCCGAGCAATGTGCTTGCATGATGGTAAGTGGACAACAGCAGTGCCAAGCTGTGTGCACACTCCACTAAATGCAATAAATCGAACTAGTGGGAAAGCATCAGTCTCCATTGCTGTAGATCCATGGTAGATATAGCAGGTTTTTGTAAGGAAGGTGCCAGTTTTATAGCACAGAGGTGGGGTTCCAGGAGTACAGAATATTCACTGGATTCTTAGTTAAGAGCAACAGCCAAAGACTTCTGCAGGGGGGACTATTCTGTCTCCCAGTACAACTTTGAGGTTTGGGATAGTTTATCCCCACACTGTATCCAGTACCACTGGTATTCTGCACACTGGGGAGCAATGTAGAGGAGGAAGAGGGTTACACTTGACCAATGGATTGAGGAATTTTGGACTGAGGACATCCCATACCTGTGTAAGTATCAACTACAGAGAGTATGTCATTCTTAGAAAGCTGAATATAAGTAAAACTTGTAGGCATAATGGTCTTCTGTTCTCTTCTGTATTTTCCCCAGCTGCCAGTGATCAGGAGTGCAATATCCAAGCCTGCAGGTTTAAATTGGTGAGTATGTGGGAAGAATGTGGTATGTATGTAGCAGAAGAGTAGTGTTATTGTAGCATTAAACGTTAAAGATAGCTTTTTTGGTATTTTATAGAGTTGTATCAAACTAAACATGTGTATCCCAACTGTAAAAAGAAGTATGCATGCATTACTTTGTAGCACAAACTAGGAGTTCAATATTAGACTTTAGTAAGAGGTTGTGGTTTCAAGTAGCACAATTCACAATTATACATTAATGTTATGTTTTCAATAATATTTACATTAAATTAAAACCTCTATACCAGTGGCACAAATGCCCTGCCATAAACTGTAATCTGTATAATTGGAACATGCATATGTGCAATATATGCACATTTCAAGGATTTCTTGCTGCAGTCTATAGTGCAGCGTGCATCTGTTATAGGTTCATAGGTTGATACTAGGCTATCTGCCCTAGGGCACTTATAAGCCTAGCCAGAGTGTGTTTGGCTTTCACCACCCTTTTAGATTAGTTGACTGTGCCTTTGTATAGTAGGTCACAGAAGGTAGCCATATTCAGGTTAGTTTACTGTACCTCTGTCTAGCAAGGGCACAGACGAGATCCCAGGGGTAAACTTATGATCTCCCATCCACTCATCAAGATTTCTCTTGAATAGGGTCAGTGAGGGGCTCTGCCTAACATGGATTGGGATTTTGTTCCAGAGTGAGGGGAGCCTCTGGGATATGAATATGTCCCTCCAGCATGTCCTATTTATTTCTGTGCTGAGGTTCAAGTCCCTGGAGTGTGTAGCTCTAAGGGATTTGGATTTCTTGAGGTGGAGCATGCCCATTAATTCAGGGTTGGACATGGCTTTATACGTCAGACACAGATCGCCTCTGAGTAGGCAGTACGCAACTGAGTAGAGCTGGAGTTTCTTTAGCCGAACTGCATAGGGCATCTGGTTGAGTCCCTTGATTCTGTTGGTGAGGTACATTTGGGGTCTTTCCAGTTGCTGCAGGTGTCGGGTAAGGTACATCCCAAATGGGGCCTTGTATTCAATTATGGGCCTGATAAGTGATAAGTAGAGGGGCACAATGACCTCTCTTGATCTAGATGTGAACCCTTTCATGATAAGGTGGGCTATATAGAAGGCATTTCTAACTACTTTGGCAACGTGATTGTCAAAGGAGAGATTACTATCTACTTGGGTCCCCAAGTCCCTAATTACTTCTTCCATACTTAATGGATTACCACCTATGTGGTAATTTGTGGGTACTTTGTTTTTCCCAAAGAGGATGACAATGCACTTTTTGGAATTTAGCTTTAGGCCATGGCTCTGGCACCAGTTATCCGTCTCTGTGAGACCCTTTTGGAGGATACTTATGTCAACCGGAGAGTCAATTATTGCATCCAGTTTGCAGTCATCTGCGAACTTTGTCAGCCATAGTCCACCCATGTTAGCCTGTACCTCAGAGAAATATATACCGAACAAGAGAGGTCCCAGGACTGAGCCTTGTGGGACGCTACTTGTAACTGGTTTAGAGTCTGACATGGCACCTGGAATTCTGACCATGTGGGTTCTATCCCTGAGCCAGTTTGCAACCTATCTTGTGACATAGGGGTTGATATTTAAGCTGGTGAGCTTATTTATGATGCCCGAGTGGGGTATTGTGTCGAAGGCTTTTGCAAGGTCCAGGTAGGCTGTGTGGACTACCTTCCCTTCATCTATGGCTTTGGTAACAGTTTCAAAGAAGTCGACCAGGTTCAAGAGGCAAGATCTGCCCTTAACAAAGCCAAATTGGGTAGGATCCAGTGTCTGGAGGTTCCCAATGTATGTTTATGATTTCCATGATGATACGCTCCATAGCCTTGCAGACCAGGCTAGTCAGGCTTATAGGGCGATAGTTTCTGGGGTCCGTTGTGGCACCACCTTTGTGGAGCGGGACCACTGTTGCTGTACACCATTCCTTGGGTACATATCCTGTAGTAAGGCTGAGATTGGACCGTGTCTTTATGTGAGGGTTTAGTTCTTCTTGGAGCTCATGTAAGACACAGCCCGGGACACCGTCTGGTCCCATTGATGCTGTGTTTTTTGCTTTGGAGAGGGCAGCTCTCACCTGTGCATCTGTGATCACAGGGAGGCTATATTCTGTTGGGATAGACATTTGCTCTTTTGGAGGGGGGGGGGGGAGTTTGCACTGAATCTTTCTGCCAGGATGTTGGCAATGTCTGTGGATTCAGTGTATTTTTTGTCATTTTGCACTAACTCAGAGCATATCTGGGAGTTGCCTCCCAGGTTCCTGACATAACTAAAGAAGGCCTTGTGATTATCTTTAGTGTCTTGTGCAATTTTTCTTTTGAAGCTGGCCTTAGATGATTTTATGAGGGATCGTAGTTTCTTGCTAGTACTGATCAGAGACGCCTTCCCTTTTTGGGATTTTACTCTATCATGTAGTAGCCTCCTCCTTCTAGCTATAGCTTATTTATGGCCGGGGTCCACCAGACAGGTCTACTGCCTTTGGAGGAGTGAGTCTTGGTTTTATGTGGGATAACATGCTCCATGCATTCCTGTAGGTGTCCATAGAATGCTTTTGCAAAGGATTCTGCATTTTGGGCCGTAGTTTCCACTGGTCCAGGGCCTTTGAAGGATTCCACCTCGGTTTTGAGGAGTGTGAAGTTTGCTTTTGAGAAGTTCTTCACCATGGTTTCCTTGGCTGGGGGTGGGGATGGAATATGGATGCCCAGTGAGATTAATTTATGGTCAGATCTTATCAATGAGGGGTATACCTCTGGTGTGGAACATAGAGACCCGATGTTGGTGATGACCAGGTCCAATATGTTTTCCCCTCTTGTGGGAGTGGTGACCAGTTGTTCCATAGCATTTGAGCTTATAAATTCAAGGAACCATTGGGCAAGGGTGCTTGGGCTTTAGTAGTTTTCCCAATCAATGTTTGGGTAGTTGAAGTCACCCAATATAATGGTTTTTGGAGAGACCTTCATATATTCCAGTGTTCTCAGGAAAGCCGAGTGGGGTTCCAGTGTTTGGGAGGGTGGTCTGTAGCATGCTACAAACTGAAAGGCAGTTTTGCCCACTGTTAGTTGCACATGGATGGTCTCCGATGCTTCGTGCAGTGCCACTAACCTGGAGGTGTGGGTATCTTTGATGAATATGGATACTCCCCCTCCTTTTGTGGTTCGTTCCGAGTTTTGTGGCCGAAAAGCATGGTATGAAGTATAACCTGATAGTGCTGGGGTGCTTTCGGGAGCCTTGAACCAGGTTTCTGTTACTGCACAGATATCGATATTCTCCATACTGAGGAGAGTCTCGAATGCATGCATCTTGAGGTTTAGACTTCTGGCGTTGAGCAGCATTACCCTTAGTTTTTTTTTTCTTTGTGTTGTCTATGGAGGTGGGTTTGTCTTTTGAGCCTTGCCTAAAAAAGGCACAATGGTGGAGGCAAGAGCCTTTGCCAGTATTCGAAAACCCAGGGGTGACAGGTGTAAGCCATCCCTAGCAAAGCAAAGTGGCTTGTCGAGCATGTCATCCCAGGCTGACAGACACTGGATCCCCTTTGAATGACACCAATACTTTAGCCAATTGTTAAAATTGATCATTTTGTCTTTATACTGTGGCATCATTCTTGGTGAGGGCAAGATGCTACTCAAGGTCAGGGTCATACCGGCCTGAGCTACATGATCAGAGAGCTCCTCTATGTCTCTTTTCATGCAATCCAGGGAGGTACGTCTCAGGTCATTCACATCAGCATGGACAATGACAGAGTCATATTTGTACTTGCTTTGGAGTGACCTGAGTGCATGTGTTATGTGGCGGATCCTGGCACCCGGCAGGCAGCTTACAGTGACCTTCTCCTTTTTCAGTCTGGTGAGTGGGACGTCAGTGTGTCTGACAATAGAGTCACCTATTACAAGTGTATTTGGTGTGTTGTTTGGCCTTAAGGGCTGTGACTGTGAGGCACACTGACTTTGTGAGCTATGTGTTACGTGGGTATTGTTGCATGGTGGGGGTTGCTTGGATGTCTGCTTTGAAGGTCTCTGCTGCTTAGGCAGATTTTTGTTTAGAGCCTCCGAGTATGTTTTTGTGTGTTTATGTGTTTGATTTGCTGATGCGATGGGTCTATGTGAGACTGTATTTGTGGTGTGTGTGATTACCTTTTCCTCCTGACCGGCTGTGCCAGTACTGGGTTGAGAGAGATCAGCCTCCAGTTTGGCTATATAGTTGCATCTCTCACATATGTTTGAGCTTGTTGGGAGGAGGAGAGGGTGGTCTGTGTAGATAAGGCAGTTGTAACATTGCCACAAGATTCCCAGATTCACCAGCTGGACTGGGGAGTAAACCTGAAACTGGCCTTTGGACATGCCTGAAAAGTATAGGGAACTACTTATTGACTGATCGGAAAGGACCAATAGGGATCAAGTACTTAAAAGGAGTATAAGAGGGTTAGGTGGTCGTAGTCTTAAATGTAAAAGTTAAGATAATAGAGTCAAATAATTGTTTTAATGCATTGTATGTCACATATAATGTTACTCATCTTATATCTTTTTTTTTGCCTATCACCCCAACCCTTATCTCTCTTTTTTTATTTTATTTTATTTTATTTATAAAAATAATTTTTGGGTAATTTTTTTATTTAATTTTCTTTTATGTTATTTTATTTTATTGTAAAAAAGCTAATTTGTATTTTATTTTAACTTATTTTATTTTTTTAATTCTGTTATGTGTTGTCAAAATGTATCCATTTAATCAATGCGTAACACATCACTAAATGTTCCACAGCACATTGGGGTAGCCCAGCCTCACTGGATCCGGCTGCTCCTCTCCATCAGCTCCAGCACAAATGCCTTGCACATCTGGCAGCCAACCTGGAAGCACTAACTCTTCTGCCCCTGCACTACCTGCACCCTCAGGTAGTCCTGCTCTGGAGGCTGGTCCAGTGATACTCTCTGAGAGCAGTGGTGGAGGTGGTAATTCATCATCCACAGCAAGTTGCCAGGGATGATGCATAGTTTTGTGTGCAGCATCATTCATGTATGCCTATGCTGGCTGGATAGGCTGCTCTCCCTCATTCTGTATAGTACTAGGAGGAGGAGGAAGAGACATTAAGCACTCCAGCCACCAGCACAGTGAAGTGACAAATTTAACAGTGGGTGAGGACTCAGTTCTCACTTTCAACCAGTTTGATGACTGTGAGCTTGGGATGTCCCTACCATCACCCCAATCATGGTACCCCCAACCTTTTGTGTCCATCACCTTCCCTGACTCTTGTCGTGTTTGTCTTGTCTGTCTGCAAATGCTTCCTCACCCACCTAACTTACCTTACCTGGACATATCTACGTCCCTTCCCCAACTTTCCTCTCTCTCTGAAATAAAAATTAAATGGGTAACTGTCCCACAAAAAATAAATAAATAAATAAATCGTCTCAAACATAGTTCTCCATTTTGCACGTGTCTTCTTGACACACTTGTTTTAGTCCAATTGGCTGTACAATATGATTTTGTTCTGGTCACCCCTATCTCTGGAGGTAACAGTCCAAATTTAGTTAATATTTTGCACATATGCTCAGTTTACACTGTTAAAGAAATGGATAGCTATGGTTCTTTCCTACCTCCCTCCTGCACATTCCTTTTCTGCATCCTCCCCATCTCACCCCTTTCCTGTTTACTCCATTTCACCACTTTAATCTGGCCAAAAAATAGAATCTCACACAACACACATAATTTGCTGGAAAAGCAGTGGTTCTTTTCACTTTATAGACTCCATGTTTCCGCTGATATGCAGATTGTGCACCAGTGTGCAGCAATGATGAGTGGTGGCAAGTGGCTGTGGTTATCCTTGTGAAATGCCACTGCACTATGCCAACACACAGCAATACATCTTGTATTAGCACTTCATGTCACTGCAGTATCACTCTGCAATGAAAAGTATTTATAAGTATTAGCTGCACCTGCATTCGAATCTAGTACCATCTGGCCGCATAAAGGAATGTATCAATGCATTAGCACAGGCTGCCACAGAGTCAGTTAAACAACATGTGTATTTCATAGACTCAATACTGTCAGACATTAGCAATGCTGCTCACGTTTTTTGCACTGCTTAGCTGTGCAGAAACATGTGTATCTCTCTTGTGTACTTCGGCCAAACCCACTGCTTGCAATGCTATGAAATTTTATTTATTATGCTGTATTACTGCTGTTTACTAGCAACTACCTGTGTATGACATGAAATTATATGTGGAAACATTACAAACTGAGGGCCCTATCTAACAATATGTCACATATTTGCAATACATCTATGTGATGCCACCCCCTCCAAGCTCTGCAACCCTGGAGTCTCAGTCCTTTTTCCACAAATATATCAATGACACTACAAAATTTAATATCAAATGTTGCATGATATGCAATGCACATCAATTTGGTTTCATGCAAGACTACAACGATTGACCTATATGCCTAAAAAGCCTTATCTACAAGGCTATGGAAGGAATGAGCATGGACCTTATCCACAGGGACATAGGTGACCCAACACACTTGCTCCAACCCATTTTGTGTTTGTCAAGGGTAGATCTTGTTTGTTGAACCTTATGGACTTCATTGATACTGAACCCAAAGACCTGGATGAGGGATAACAGGACATACTGCCTATGTCGACAGGCAAAAACCTCACTCTTCAAAGCCAAGAACACAGCATCCATGGGACCTGACAACACCTCAGGCTGCATTCTACACAAACTACATAATGAACTGGCACCCCACTTAAGTACCGTGTTCAATGATAGCCTCACCTCAGGCTTTGTGCCCATTGAATGGCGCACAGCGATGGTTATCCCACTCCACAAAGGGGGAGCCATGATTGACCCCAGGAACTACCACCCCATTTGCCTGACAAGCCTGGGCATCAAGGCTATGGAACGTATCCTCATGGAACTCATAAACAATGACATTGGTAATTTCCAAACTCTGGACCGCACACAATTCGGGTTTGTAAAAGGCAGATGATGTCTCCGAAACCTGATAGACATCTTTGAATCAGTCACCAAAGCAATAGATGAGGGTAAGGTGGTTCACACAGCCTATCTGGATCTCACAAAGGCTTTTATCATCATCTTTCACTCTGGAATTATATATCAACTCACTAAACTAGGTATAAATCCCTATGTTACAAGATGGGTTGCCAACTGGCTTACTGACAGAACCCACACTGTGAAAGTAGCAGACTTCAAATCCAACTTCAGACCAGTGACAAGTGGAGTACCACAGGGTTCAGTCCTGGGTCCTCTCCTGTTTGGTATCTACTTCTCTGAAGTACAGGCTAAAACAGAAGGTCTCTGGCTAACGAAGTTCGCAGATGACTGCAAACTAGGAGCCATAATCGAAACTCCTAACGATGTGGACATCCTAAAAAAAGGGCCCCACTGAAACAGATGCCTGGTGTCAAAGCTATGGCCTCAAGCTCAATGCCAAAAAGTGTATTCTCATCCCCTTTGGTAAAACTCTGTACCCATGAACTACCACATAGGCAGTTGTCTGCTTAACACTGAAAGAGTGATAAGAGACCTTGGGACACAGGTGGACAGTAGTCTCTCCTTTGATAATCACATCGCTTCAGTGGTCAGGAAATCCTTCTATGTGGCACACCTCATCACAAAAGGATTCTCATCCAGAAAAAAAGAGGTCATTGTTCCCCTCTACTCATCACTCAGACCCATTATAGGGTACAACACCCCTTTTGATATGTACCTCACAAGACATCTACAACAACTGGAAAGGCCGCAGAAATACCTCACAAAGAGGACTACTGGCCTCAAACAGATGCCCTATGCAGACCATCTCAAAAAACTCCAGCTTTATTCTGTTGCATATCGCATACTCAGAGGCGATCTCTGCCTAACATACAAAGCTATGTCAAACCCAGAGCTGTTGGACATGCTCCACTTAAAGCAATCCCAATCCCTTCAAGCTACATGCTCTAGGGACCCAAACCTTGTCACCACAATAAGCAGAACATGCTGGAGGGATAGATTCCTGTCCCAGTGACTTCCCATACTCTGGAACAGACTACCTATCTATGTCAAACAGAGCTCCTCATTAACACTCTTCAAGAAAAATCTTGATGATTGGATGGGAAATAGGAAATTTACCCCGGGGATCACTTCTGTGTCTCTTCTTGACTGGGGCACAGGAAAATAATTTTCTTGGGTGGTGAAAGCCATGGTACCTTTTTGGCTAGGTTTATATAGGCCCTAGGGCCAATAGCCTAGTACCTACCTATGAACCTATGAACCTATGTTGTGTTATCCAAGGCGCTTGACACTATCCTTCATTCATGTATCATAGTGAAGATCTCCCATATGTAAATTAAGCAATGCTGTAGTATTTGGATAGGCAACTTGGTCATCAACAGAACACCCACTCTCAATGTTAGAGACTGCACCTTCAGCACAAGCCACTTACTATTAGAATAACACAAGGATCTGTGTTGGGCCCACAACTATTTGCAAACCACTTCTCTGAAGCACAGGCAATGGTAGATGGCCTGTGGTTCACCTAGACTGCAGATAACTGATAACTGGATGCACTCATATAGAGTCCCACAATGATGGTAGCATATTACAGAATGGGCTGACAGACACAAATGCTTGGTGCCAAACTCACGGACTGAACTTTAATGCATACATTGCCTCATGGCAATGAAGTACCCCTGGTAATTATGATATATTTAGCACCCTTCTAAGCTCAAACCCACTGTTGTAAGACTTGGGAAGACATGTTGATAGCAATCTACACTTTCATCACTCTGTGTCTATATTGGTGACACACACATTCTGCATTGTGTACATCATACATATGGACATTACTCCAAGACTAGGATGTCATACCTTTGCTGTACTCTACCTCAATCAGACTAATTGAGTACAATGTCCCTTTATGTCTGTACCCCACTAGATAACTGCAACAACTGAGGAAAACACAGGTTTGTGTTTGGGAGAATCCAGGGTCTCCAAACATGACATACATGGAACAACTGAAAATCCTGCCACTATACTCAGTATCAGGAAGGCTTGCTAAGAGGTGACCTATACCTGCCCTACAGAGCAGTCCCAGACTCTGCCCTACTGGAAACGCTGGACAGCTGCAAATCAAATGGGACAAGAATAACTTGCTCCAGGGTTCTAAACTTAGCCTGTGACATAAACAGAACATGCTGGCAGACAGATACCCCCCAATGATTCACACCCCTCTGTAATAGGCTCCCACTGAGTGTGAAGCAGTGGTCCTCAATGACCATATTCATGAGCAACCTAGGTACTGGCTGTGTGATTGTAAAGTCACCTCTGGGTTACCACCTATGTCCCTCATAGAAAGGGCCAGTTGGTGTTGCTTACAAAATCAATCTCTGCTAACAATGACCATCCAACTATGCTCAGTAAGGGTACTTGCATTTTTACCCAGCTAAGCTTCTAAGTAATCTAGGGATATTAAGCTACTTGCCTCATATGAAACTATGAAGCTATGAACCTATGCAGACCTCCCAACATCTTGTCTCCCACATGGTCTGCTGATATCATCTACTGTAAGTTGATCTGCACTCATATAAAAGTCAGTCTTGTGCCATGGTACTTGCATAAAGCAGTGTGTTCGGTAATCTGTGTACTTAAGTAGGCATTCTGTTCTCACTGCTGTCAGGTTGTGTGTGTGTGTGTGTGTGTGTGTGTGTGTGTGTGTGTGTGTGTGTGTGTGTGTGTGTGTGTGTGTGTGTGTGTGTGTGTGTGTCTAGACAGAAGAGCAGAAGTGTGTATCTCACAGCTACTGCTCCAATACCATGGATTGACATTTTCTGATTCTTGCAAATTCCTAGACATCCATTTCATGCAGACCACCCATCTTGTTGCCCACGTGGACTGCTGATGTCATCTGCTATAAGTTCACCTGTGCTCTTGTAGAAGTCAGACTTGTATTGTGGTGCTTGTGTGAAGTACTCTATTGTGCGTCTAGACAGGGCAGCAGAAATGTGTATCCCACAGTTTATGCTACAATATCATGGATTAACAGTATTTTGATTCTTGCAGATGCCTACACATCCATTTCATGAAACCTACCCAACATCTTGTCTGCTATGCTGTACTATGGTGCTTGCATACATTACTGTGTTCTGTAGTCTGTGCACCTAGATAGATAATGGTTCTATTCTCACTGCATTCAACTGTGCAGGTGTGTTTGTGTGAGCTCTTGCTTGACATTACAGAGAGCATTTTACACCAGCATATTGGACAATGTTATGTTCCCCTCAACAGACACTGCTGATGTCATCAGCTATAAAGTGGTGTCTGAGACACTCCAAGTCAGATTTGTGCCATGACACTTGCATAAAGCACAGAGTTCTGTAGTGTATGTACTTAGATAAGTAGGGGTTGTAGTCTCACAGCAGTCAACTGTGTGTGTGTGTGTGTGTGTGTGTGTGTGTGTGTGTGTGTGTGTGTGTGTGTGTGTGTGTGTGTGTGTCTGTGTGTGTGTGTGAGCTCTTGCTTGACATTACAGAGAGCATTTTACACCATCATGTTTGACATTGATATTACCATATTCTCCTCAACAGACATTGCTTTTGTCATCAGTTATACCAGCATTTTGGATATGCAGTAATCCCACAGGGCAGGATTAGACACTGGCCTAGAGGCCAAGCAGATGTCACCTCATCCTATACCAGGTTGGACACCTCCTCATCCTATAGCAGGTTGGACACCTGGTGACTGTTTTGCCTCCTTCAGTGCTGTTGGCACAGTATTTAATTGCTTATTTTGGCACTAGTATCTCCTTTTGTTTGGTTAGTCATCCTACACCAGACAGATTATAGTGGCATGGTTTTAACTCTATCCACATACATCATGACATATTTTGTAGGCCCTGTGTTATCTTGCAGAGAAAGCCCTGTGGTCTCTCCAGGTGCTCTATGTGTCTTGTGAGGTATGTGCAAAATACATCATTATACTCTATTATTGTGCTGATGAGGTGCTATAGTGCTGTCATACAATCATATGATCTGAATATGATGACATGACTTATGATATGCACAACACTTTGCAGTCGAAGTTCAGAGTACTATCTACATCTGCTGGCATCACTGGGTGTTGGCATAGCAGGACTTTTGCCACTGCTGTGATTAACATGGAATTCCACTTTTCTGATGGGCAACATAAAAAAGACACATTTCTGCATTTAGCTGTAGACTGTGTGTGTTTGTCACCATTAATTTGTCTGTGTCAGCTCCTCCTGCTGGACTCAATGATTGCACCCAATATGCAAGAATCAGAAAACTTGGTAAACCAAAGGCCATATACTTTAGCCTGAACTGTCAAGAAATACATTTCAAATAGTGAAGGGGAAAGCACAGATCAATAGATTTGCCAATGGTGACAGCTCTGCTGGTACAGGTTGATTCACCAACGTTCACAGTATGTGTTCTGTTCGTAAGCCAATTAGTTATCCGTCTACTGATGTGATGGTTAATCCCCAGCTGGGAGGGTTTCTCAATGATACCTGCATGGGGGATTGTGTCAAAACCCTAGGACAGATCACAATAGGCAGTATGCACTGTCTTGGCCATCATTCAGATCAATCACATGGAATTAATGGCCTGTGGCAATACTACAGATCACCTATGGCGTGACTCAGCATATGCAGCTATGTGATATGGTTGAATACACACTTCAACACACCCTCCACATGGGCTACATTCCCATACAAGGGTGCACATGAACATGCATCCATCTGAGTTGGGGGGACAGCACCTGATGCATGCATGTATAGAGACATCCTGAATATACTCAACTGTGAGCTAGACAAACATGTGATCATGGACCTCTTCTACATGTCCAGTAGAAATTTTCCAACTGTGTGCAATAGACCTGTGTAAGTTGTTAATGCTACAACATGTCTGTTACATCTGATGTCCTCAAAGAGGTCATTCAGGCCATGCGTGATGACAACAATATTATCTTGTGAAACTTGACTAGGTCAAGGCATTTGACACATATTCTCACTTAGGAATTCAATCAATACTGTCATAACTGCCCATAAACAGCTATATCCCCAAATGGGTAGACTGGTAGACCAGTGTATCACATATGTGGCACATCACTGTGTTGAAATGTATGACATGACCTATACCTCAGGTTTGGTGAACAGGTCCATTCATCAGGGCTGTCTGCTAGGGCCTTTCCTGTTCATTATTTAAGTGATGGACATTGCAGATAACATACACATCCTTTGTCCAAACAGCTGCCTGTAGGACTACAGAATGTAGGCAATCATTGACTCCAACTGTGATATTAGTGTAATACAGACAATAGCAACACATACCAAACACTGCTGACACAGGCACGACAATGCTTGCATTGACAAGAAACATGGGGGGGATTTGTTAATTCAGGAAACAAACACACCGCCCAAGTATAATGTGGACATCATACCCTATAATCAGACCAATAGGTTTGTAACCCATGTGCTGGAGTAGACGGTAAGTGGTGCATCCACAAGCATGTGGTCAGTGCTGACTACTCCCTTGAATGTAACACAAGTACTGGGTATGGGAAGGACATCAAAACACCAAGGCTGTATAAAACAAATCCAAAAAATACCACACAGTTGAGAAAGAAATACACCTTTATCACAAGACAAAGCTTTCAGGTTCACACCCTTCTTCAATGCTTCGCATTGAAGAAGGGTGTGAACCTGAAAGCTTTGTCTTGTGATAAAGGTGTATTTCTTTCTCAACTGTATGGTATTTTATGGGAAGGACATCCACATCAGTGGCCATAAAACCTTCATGGTTCCCAGCGTTCATCACACCAATAACTGTATACAATGCACTCTTCTTCATGTACCTCCCTACACATCTTCCAGTGATGTATAACTGAAGTATACCATCTTTGTCACAGTGAGCTGTCACACAACTTTTTGGCCATACCTTGGTGTACTTTCTGTGGAATATACATGACTGTCTGATAGTGAGTACCACCAATCAAGCTGTTACACCAGATGCTTGTGTAGTGCCTGTTCTGCTTACGCACACACTACCTACATGGGTGTTTGACAACATTAATGGCATGTATATCACTCATGGCAGTGTAGACTGTGCCATATATCTATCTATACTTATATAACTATCTATCTATCTATATATATATATATCTATATATATATATATATATATATATATATATATATATATAAAAACACCTAGCCTGTATTGCCATCCTGTTGCATACAGTTCTAGCAGTATCCCTCCTAACACCTCCAGCAGATGTTACAGTGCCAGAAAGTGTGCGTGGTTACCCTCGTAGAGTGTGGATGCACCATAATAGTTGTTCAGGTGTGTGTGTGTGTGTGTGTGTGTGTGTGTGTGTGTGTGTGTGTGTGTGTGTGTGTGTGTGTGTGTGTGTGTGTGTGTGTAGACTCATGTCTTATCACTGTAAATCACATATTCTATATCAGTGGCATGAGATTACTGGTGGTATTAATCTGATATTGCTCATGATTCTGGCTGGTTCTTGTAATGCTTTCCATGAACCTTTACCTGTGACCACCTTGCTGGAGACCTCTGCTGAGATTACACTCATATTCAGGCATGTCAGTTTGCACAGCTTCATAATATGCAGCTTGCTCCAATTGTATGTCAGATCCCTGCTATATGTCATCTGCATTATTCATGTAAGGACGCTTATCTCACACAGACATCCTCCCCATTGTTATGTCACCTTGTGTGACAGTCACATGAAACACATTTTCACTGCACAGTCCCTACTGTACCAAATAGATATGTGACTGGTGTTGCTTCTACAACCATCTTCCTTTGGCATGCACTCCTCTGCTGTACATTAGGTAGTTTCATCTGTCCTCTTTCCCTGTGTTCATTCCTACAATTCGTCTGTGTATCCCTCCCTATTCAATACACACACACATCCCCTGAGTGTTAATTTTATATGGCATTCTATCTTCCGTTACTGATCATTTACACAGCTTCAGTACAGAATGCCAGAAATGGGATATTACAACACTCTGCAATGAAGGTGCACTGTCCTGTACTGTGTTTGGACCACATACTTTGCATTCATACCTCTCAATTGTCCAGATATTTTCATATGTTTTCCTTATCAATTTTGTGGCTTGAATATCACTGGGATGATCTCAGGACTGATATGAGACAATATTGCATACATTTGAGTTCATACCTCTCAACTGTATTGATTTGTGCAGAATATTCATTTTATGTCTCATATTTTTGATCTTTTCCTCACAACATTTTGTTTTTCTGGCAAATTATTGGGATGTCATTGCAGATTGAAATCAGAAACTGATGACAGACTTTTGAGTTTCAAACATCATGCTCTTCAGAAAGTTCATGCTACTGTACAACCTACGTATTAGTCCATCAACTTTCTAAGGGTGCAAGAGCAATATTAAAAATCTATCCCTAATTTTGGGCCTTTGTCTCCCCCATTATTTATGACTTTGTCAAGATTTCTTGCTGTAAGAGTTTGAGAAGTATATTTGACTTTCATTCTAATACATTTCTATGCGACATCTATGTCAAATATGTCCTTATTTCTGGCTAATTGTCCCTGAATTATGTTGGCCTTTGTGCAGACATTAACAGTTTGACAGCTATCTGTGAAGCCCTGGTGATCATTGTGGCATTCAGTGCAAATCCATGGACCGTATGTGTTCTGTTCTAAACAGAATTGATATCTGCATTCACTTACATGGTTTTCTGGCCAGCAGCACTGTTGCCAGCCATGAAACCTAGCTTAGACGTGCAGTGCAGAATTAATATGCATTGGACACTGCTTTTCTCCATGCATCACCGCACAAACATGCAAATTCCATGTAGGCTTTGTGCATAGCCTAAACGGAGTATATTGAATCCCAAAGTTCATCAGAACCATCAAAACCTTACAAGTCTGGATGACAAAAGAAAAATACAGTCACTACAAATTAAGAGAGTTTTTTCCTTAATTTTTAGTGGGTGTTTTTTTTTTTTTTTTTGCTGTCCAGACTTATAAGATTTTTATGGTTCTGAAGAAGCCATTTTAGACAAAAGTGCTTAATATGGATTAAATAAATGGTTGTAGGTACTAACAAATGTAACTACTCTCGTGTTTGTTATTTTATAAGTTTTGAGTTTGACAGCTGGGTATTTCGCATGCTGCTAACATTTTATTTTATTTTTTTCTTTCAGTTAAAAATGGATAATACAGCAGAGAAGGAATTCCTCTTGAAGTGTATTAGAACCTGTCACCCTGCAGTCCCATTTGTTCAGCTATACCTGCTTCATCCAGTTTTTTTTTTTTTTTCCTTTCTTGTTCATATCAATTCCCTTGGATTACCAGTTTACATGTGCTTGACTCATACTAATCCACTCTGGTTCATGTTATGCCTTCAAGCTTCTAACAAGTAATTGTAAAGCTCTTCATTCTACAGTAAAACTATATGGAGAATGCACAGTCACATGGATGTGCTCCTCACTATATGTTGTTTTATGACTTATAGTAAGTACCCTTTTCTCTTGCTTGTCTACACTTAGATTCCTCATCTGTCTGGGCCTACTCTTACTTCCAGTAGCAGATATCTTGGCAGTCAAAAAGAGTCCAGACATGTACCATTGCTTCTGTTCTGTGGTCATTGATATCCTATAACTAATTTCTTATGTAGGCCTCTTAGAGGTTCCCTACTAGAAACATTGTGTACTCTGGCTGTCCTTTTCAGTTAACTCCTGAGTACCTCTATTTCGGGATTACACCAGTGATCGCAACTCATTCTTCCCTTCTTGTGCTATTGTACACTATGGGATTATAGTGCACTACTCCCCACTCCCATTCCTTTCATCTTCCCGTAACATTTAAGCAGCACAGCTGTCAACAGGCATTTGTTTACCAATGTGTTCTATTTTAAGAATCGCTGGACTAGTAGTTTATGATTCACAGAAGCTTACTTCATAGGATCATATAATCATAGGATGTAATGGCCCTGGAACCCTTACAGGCCTAGTCAAGAGTTTATCCCCAAAAAGAAACCTCAGTCAGCACCTGTTGCCCCTGTCAGTGAGGGACACAGGTGGAACCCCTGGGACAGATTTGTGGTTTCCCGTCCACTCATCAAGGTTGCGCTTAATGAAGGTCAGTGAGGTGCTCTGTTTGACGTGTATGGGAAATCAATTCCAGAGATGGGGCAGCCTCTAGGAGACAAACCTGTCTCTCCAGCAGGTTTTGTTGATGTCACATATTAGATTCAGCCCTTCTGAGCAGGTAGTGCGTGAGGAGTTAGACTTATGAATATGGAGCATCTCTAGTCAGTCAGGGACCGATGATCAACTTGTAGGCGAGACACAGATCACCCCTGAGCAATCTGTATGAAACTAAGTAGAGTGATAGTGATTTGAGCCTGTCTGCATAGGACAGGTGCTGGAGGACATTGATTCTATCTGTGAGGTCTTTCAGTGGCATTTCCAGTTGATGCAGATGTTTGTAGAGGTACATCCCAAACGGGGCATTATACTCAATTATTGTTCTAATGATGGAATAGTATAGAAAGGCAATAACCTCTTTTTTTCTGGATGCAACCCCTTTACTTATGATATGAACCAAGTTAAAGGCTTTTGGCCAAATGTGATGTTGTTATCAACCTGAATGCCCAGATTTCTCACCACAGGTTGTGTGCTCAGGGGGTTGCTGCTGATGTGATAATCAGTAGGGGCAGTGTTTTTGCCATATGGTATGATACTTTTTTTTGCATTTAGCTTGAGGCCATGACTTTGGCACCATTCATTAGTTGCTGTGAGACCCTCTTGCAGTATGTTAATGTCATTTGGGGAGTCAATGATGGCACCCAACTTACAGTCATCCACAAATATGGTCAGCCACAAGCATTTCATCTTTGTCTGGACCTCTGAGAAATAGATGCCAAACAGTAGTGCTCCCAGGACAGATCCATGGGGAAGTCCACTAGTGACAGGTCTGCTATCGGAGGTGGAGGTGCCTATTTTGACAGTGAGGGTCCCTGTCAGTGAGCCAGTTGGCCAACCACCTAATGAGACAGGGATTTACGCCAAGTTTTATTAGCTTTTTGATGATGCCTGAGTGGGAAATTTGTCAAAGGACTTGGCCAAGTCAAAGTAAGCTGTATGCACTGACTTTCCCTCATCCAGGGCCTTGTTGACAGTCTCAAAGAAGTCAATCAGGTTCAACAGGCAAGATCTGCCCTTGATGAATCTGAATTGGGTGGGATCAAGTGCTTGGAGATTGCCTATGTCCTTGTTTATGAGAGCCATAATAATATGCTCCATGGCTTTACAAATCAGACTTATCAAGCTAATGGTGCGAGAGTTTCTAAGGTCAGTAGTGGAACCACTTTTGTGCAAGGGAATAACAATGGCAGTTCTCTACTCTGCTGGAATGAGGCCTGTACTTAGGCTGTGGCTGAATAGAGTGCTCAATGACGAAGCCAGTTTTTGCGGGAGATGGTGCAGAGTACATCCTGGGACACTATCATGTCCCATGGAAGCTGTGTTCTTTGCCTTGGATAGGGCCTGCAACACTTGATCTATGGAGTTGTGAGGTGAGGGAGAAGTACTGGGGATGTCAAAAGGGCCTTTGGGGGGAACAGTTTGGTGAACTTTACACAGAACCTATCTGCTAGCAGGTTGGCTATGTCAACAAGATCAGTGCAAGTGATATTGTTACGTAGTAATTTGGAACAAATGTGACACAGCTGAAGAAGACTTCATGGTTTCCCTTTGTTTTGGAGGCTAGTTTTGATTCATAAATGGCCTTGGAGGTTTTCACTAGTGATCTAATTTTTTGTTGAGGCTAAGGAAGGAGTTTTTCCAATATGGAATTTGTTACTTTTTACCTTTGGACAACAGTTTCTTCCTTTTGCTGTAAAGCCTGTTGATAGAGGATGTCTACCAAACAGGTTTGTTTCCTTGAGGAGCAGGTTTTAGTTCTATTGGGTATGGCTGAGTCCATGAAGTTGTACATGTAGTTGTATACTGCATTGGTATACTGTTCAGCAGAGTTGTCTGCATCCTTTGAGGAAGGTGGTGGTGTGAAGTTACAAATACACTCCCTTTGGAGATTGTAGTCAGCTTTTGAGAAGTTTTTCAGCTTGATTATGGCTGGGGTGTGGGTGGGATCAAAACTTTGAGTGAGACAGTCCGATGATCTCATCTCACCAGGGAGCAACAGACTATGGGAGTGATGCAGTGGTCACCCATGTTGGTGAGAACCAAGTCCAGAATGTTATCTCCCTTTGTGGGGGATGAGACAAGCTGGTCTAGTGGGTTAGAACTGATGAAGTAAAGGACTCATTGAGAGAGTGCAATAGTACAAGAATAGTTCACCCAGTCTATGGTGGAGTAGTTGAAGTCACTGAGGATCAGGGTGTTAGGGGTTACCTTGATGGAGTCAAGTAGATCCAGGTAAGAGGAGTGGGTGTCCTGAGTCATGGAGGGGGTCTATAGCCAGCTATAACTTGGATGAGTGCCTTGCTAACTGTCAGTTGCACCTGGAGTAGTACCAGTGTGTCATGCTGGCAAACCAGTCTGGAGATGTGCCTGTCCTTAATGAAGACAGAGACTCTACCACCCTTAGTCTTCCTGACCTCATTTTGGGGTCGGAATGTGTGAAATGTTTTGGGAAAAAATACACCTCAATCCACTGTGAGGTAGCAGAGCTAAAGTTCTCTTTGACGACATTATAAGATGTCACTCCTGCAATCATTTTAGAAATGAGCAGTAGAGGCTATTTTGGATTAAACCAGATGCAGGACAGTTAAAGAGTTTTCCTCTGTTAAAAGTTCCTCCTGTACATTTTGTTTGCATGTGGGAGTTTGCAAAGAATAGTTATTATTATACTAAGGGTCTCTATGCAACACTTGTTGTACATCATTTACATTTTTGCAATATACACAGTGAACTGCAGATGTACCACACTGTTTTGGTTAGGTGGCACCAATGGATGGATCCAGAACCACCTTCCTCTTTCCAGGATGAATTAGTACTCCCATCCTTCCCTACCAACTCCTACAGTAGCCACGCTGCTACTCAAATTCATGTCACCTGTGTGTAGTCAGGAATTCATTCATCCATTCATTAATATATGTTGATTTATCAAACTGATCAAGTCTTGAACTACAGATGATCAATGCCTGCTTTTTGAAAATTAACATGCCAAAACTATAGAAGAAATCCATAAAGATGAGAGAGAGAGACAGATAAAGACATTGCAAAAATAATCTGTTTCCTTTTGTGATCCAGTCACCAAAACTCCACTATACATTTAGTACTATGCATGTGTGTGTGTGTGTGTGTGTGTGTGTGTGTGTGTGTGTGTGTGTGTGTGTGTGTGTGTGTGTGTGTGTGTGTGTATGTGTGTGTAGGACCATGGGTCTCAGATTATTCACTGAAAGCACATTTCACTGAAACACATTTGACTGTGCACAATAAACTGAAAGCTCATTTCAGTGAAACACATTTCAATGAAAGTTATATATGGCCTTTTCCCCCACTGTAGTGTGACCCTGGAGTTAGAATATATAGTAAGGGGTGGTGTGGCGGGCACACTATTTTAAATATTTTGAACTATGCACATGGATACTTGCAATTTCAATAAATTACTCATAGGTTCATGGGTTCATAGGTTGGTACTAGTCTATCAGCCCTAAGGTGTATACAAGCCTAGCCATAATAATTCCCTGGCTATTTCTTCCCACACTATTTACTTCCCTGGACCCATCTAGCAGGGCGACTGACGTGATCCCCGGGGTGAATTCTCCCATCCAGTCATCAAGGTTCCTTTTGAAGAGGGCCAGAGGCCTTTTCTAAACTTCATATATACCCAAATTTTAAGGGGGGCTATGCCCCCCCACCCCCCATTACTATATGTTCCAACTCCAGGGTCACACAACAGTGGGGAAAAGGCCATATATAATGGTCAGTGAAATGTGTTTCACTGAATTGAGTTTTCAGTGGTGTGATTTCAATGATTTGTGCACAGTCATTTGAGTTTCAGTGAAAAGTGCTTTCAGTGAATAGTCCTAGAACCATGTGTGCATATATTGTGTGTAGTGGTAGTGTTACAGAAATGTTTTTTTTTCTAAGTTTAGTTATACAGCATATGCATTATGATTAGGGTTAGCTTTTATTAGTAAGGATGGTAGGGGGACTTCACCCCAACTTCTCCACTTAGTTAATGCTTGCTAACCCCAACACTGGCCCTGGTCATACCCCTATCCCAACCCCTACAACTTACCCTAGATAACCCATCCTGCAACACTACTACTGCACAAGATGCACACACACACACACACACACACACACATACACCCAACACTAAAGCTATCTCCTTCCCAAGCCTTTGCCCTGACCATAACCTTCATGCACTTACACACGTATGCCACCAATGTTGAAAACTTAAGTATATCTGCAAGCTTAGTACTAATATCCCAAACATGTACTTATCTTACAAACATGTCATATGTTCTGTCTCCCAATATCTTCAACTTTTGATAAATGAAGCATGTTATCTCATTTCAGTGACATTAACTCTGTCAGTAAACTGAATTTTTGACACAGTAAATAATAATCATGTGTGTGTGTGTGTGTGTGTGTGTGTGTGTGTGTGTGTGTGTGTGTGTGTGTGTCTGTCTGTCTGTCTAAATGTGTATATATATATATATATATATATATATATATATATATATATATATAGATAGATATAGATATAGATATATAGATAGATATGCAATTGCACACACACACACATATATATATATATGTGTGTGTGTGTGTGTGTGTGTGTGTGTGTGTGTGTGTGTGTGTGTGTGTGTGTGTGTGTGTGTATGTAATATATAAATGTTTGCAACACACGAACAGAAAAACACACAGTTGCTTCACCGCAAAACGAAAACCACAAAAGCCACTGGAACAAGTTTATTTCTCTAGTGCCTCGGCCACAATCAGCCTTCAAGGAGTAACATACTAGATTTAAAAAACAGTATATATAACCCCAGTTCCAATCAGATAAACAATTAAACAATTATTAAACAATCATAAAATTAAAAAAAAATTTAAAGTAACACACATCAGTTCATATAATACTTTTCCAACAATTCTGTATTCAAGCCGTTAGGCATTAATGTACCATATTTTAAAATAAAAACAGTTTCCTTCCTTAAAAGCATACGCTTATATCTTTCTTTCTCACAATTTTCCATTTTAATTTGTTCCAAATAGTAGCTTTTAAACCCACAGAATTTCCACTGTAACATTCATTAAAATGCTGAGCCAAAGGGCTCTCCATCTTGTTTATTCTAATGTCCCTCAAGTGTTCTAACAATCATTTTAAACATTCTTTTAGTCTGTCCAATGTAGAACATATTACAGTTACATTTAATAGCATAAATAACCCCCTCTGTCCTACAGTCATAGGCTCCATTAACTGTAAAACGAATGTTATTAATATATAAGAAAGAATTTACTATATAAGAACATCCACTACATCTGCCACAGGGCTTCATTCCTTTAACATAAATTTGTTGATTTAATCTAATCTCAAGTCTCTGGAATCTAGTATGTACTATCATGTCTTTAATATTTCTCCCCCTCTTATATGAAAATGTTAATCTTCTATTTACTAAACCACCAAGTTCAGCAAAACTCTTAAGAAAGTCCCACAAGTGTAGTATATGTTGTTTAATACTCTCACTCAGAACATTGTATATGGAAACTACAAATAAATTATCTACATTTATATCATTACTAATTTTACTTCTAAAAGTATTTACTTTTTGACTAATATTATATCTAATGTTTAATACTTTTTGAATATCTTTATCAATTAATTTAACATCAAATTTTCTATTCTTAAACACCGTCCTTGTTTGTTCCAATTCTTTCATAAACACCTGTTCTTCATTATAAAGCCTGGAGATTCTCAGAAATTCACCAAAGGGCAACAATTCCATAGTATGTTTTGGATGGCAACTAGTGCCCATTAAAAACTCATTTATTACTTCAAAATTTCTATGAATACTTGTACTGATATATTTTCCTACTCTTCCAGATAAATTAATATCCAAAAAAGAAACCTGATTTCCAACTTGTAGACCATCTAAGGATATTTGAAATCTATTTAACTGAATTTCTTCTACAAAATTTGATACCAAATGACTACCACCCTGACATAAAAAAATTAAATCATCTATGTATCTAAAATAAAATTTAATATATAAACGTGTAGTTTTTTTATATATATATATGTATATATATGTATATATATATATATATATATATATATATATATATATATATATATATATATATATATATATATATATATATATATATATATATATATATATATGGGTCCTATGTGCATTGTCGAAAGTACGGTTTATCAAACCATACTTTATCAT